>NC_089281.1:11709817-12009817 GCF_963678975.1 Dysidea avara
GAATAACACAATTTGTTTGTAAGTTCTGTCTTGTGTTTGCCTGTAAATGCATACTTCTCAATCACTGATATTTGTAATATCACTGTTGGATAGAGAGTAAGAAAAGTTGATGGCTTGTTTTATTCTGCTCTTCATTGTTATCCTTACTACAGTCAGTAAGGTAACACTGCTTCACTGTTTTGATCAACAACTACCAGCTAGTGGTGATGATATACCTGATATATTACAAGCTGCTGCGCTTCAGTACTGCCTGGTTGATAACTGTACCATCATGAAGACCGACACTGGGGAGAAACTGGACATTGCCTACACTACCGATAGTCTCATCATTACTACCCCAACAGATGGCTACACCTCTGTGGTGATTGCTAAACTAGAAAAGGAGCTACCTTGTTTTACACTTTCGACTACTTCTGATCACGGTAACAATGGCCAATTTATAGGTTCATTGGTGTTAGCCACACTGATAAGCATTGTTAGTGGGTACAATACTGTCATTCATTTAGTATTTAAAGAGTTGCACAATACATTTGGGAAGTTGGTAATACTGCTTAGCTTTTCAGTAGTCATAGAGTGTGCTATAATTGTCGTCATGTTGATAGTGCACCACGCTATAGCAGTCAGCTCATGGGTAATATGCCAAGTAACTACCACCGCCTACATGAGCATAGATATCAGTGTAGAAGGTTTTTCCACCTGTGTACTAACCCATCTTGCTTATGTCCTTTATCGCAGTTACAATCGGGCTTCAGAAGTGTCAACGGGGCGATCTAAACATCTCTTAAGAAGATATATCACCTATGTAGTTAGCCAAATGACACTCTTTCTTGCTATTATCATAAGCTATGATCTGTTGAGCGGTACTGGTAGATACACTCTACAGTCAGATGGGCACTGTATCTTCTTCAATGAGAGCTCTTATGCAACGTTCTTTATCTTGACCATCAATACCATCATCAACAAATTTGCTCAAATTTCAATGTTTGCTATTTACCTTTTTTATTTCTATAAAATCAAAAAGAGCATTTCAAGGCGACACAAACACAAGCTCTCAATAGTTGCTATTACCATGGGGTCAACTATCGGCCTGTCTCAATTCATCTGGATAACTGATAGCATATCTGGCAGTGACTACTCAGCTATTACATCAATCATGGGTGCAGTCTTTCTATTATTGCAGCAATGTGTAATTACAATAAATTTCATGTGCACCGACAAAATGTCACGGCTTTGTAAGGAACTGTTCCAAAAGAATCAAGTGACACCAAATGCTTTTTAATTGTGTACATGCATAATTATTTGTACACTCAATGGACTTGTATTTGCTGTTGTAACCACTGAAGCACCAACCATATATATAAATTTATTATTGCTTGTATTTAAACTATCTACTAGTAATAATATTACAGTTGTTGTCATAGGCCATTCCATGCACTTTGTGTAATACTGCTCAAGCACTGCAGCTTATTGTATTAATGTATGGTATATAATCAACATGATATTGTTAAATGAGGTGGTTGCATGAATAAGCATAGCAACCTGCGGGGCAAGGGGGGGCTCCAGCCCCAGCCCCCCCCCCCCTTACGATTTTATGATTGCAAATCAATATACTCTAATAGAGCAGTCAATTACTCTAATAACAGTCACAGTATTCAAAAAAGCAGTGTAGCAAACTATGAAGTTGTAAATAAGGATTCCTATGTGCTTTATCAGTAATACAATGTATATTTGGTGGAGGGGAACTATTCTTAACAGGTATTGACCTGTTTTTATTTTTGCTATTCAACACTGTGCCCCAAGCTACCAAACCGAGAATCTAGAGCCTCCCTATCTAAAACTATCTTGCTATGCTATGATAAGGATTCTTTTCCTTGCAAATAAAATTATTTCAGCTAAATATGAGCACTATAATACTGATTTAGCTCAGTTCATCATGATGATAGTTGTGTATGTGACTTGAGCCTAAAAGTAAATATCCTTATAAGGTGTATCATCTATCTTCTGAATTATAGAGAGCTACCACTGCTAGTTATTATGTGCCTTATAAATGAGTTTGTTAAATTTTAAGTATTTGCACATATAGTACAAATTGAAACTTTGGGGGTGCAAAAAGTGCAGTAGTTACACCTGGAATCCCCATTCAGAAATTCCTACAACTGCCATGCCTATATAGCTAGCTAGCTAGCTAGAAATCCATGTATGACTTATCTTGCCAAACTATGATGTTCAAGTCCATTCACATTAGCTGTTTAAGCACTGTTCATAATGGTATACAGTAAGTGTTGATGGATGCTCATGTGTGTTTGTATGACTGGATGTCATTTTGACTCATTTACACATGACCTTATAATAAGTTGACATATACACCTAAAATTCTGCATGTATAGCTATAAATGTATTTGTGACAGGCGTCATGTGCATGCAGCAATTATAGAGCGGTAATTACTGAACATGAACCTAAAACCAAGAGTTCTAGCATGCACATTATATGTATTTAAGGAAGAAAATCCATCCCTCCTGGAGGAGATTGAGTGTGACCCTGACTAGACATTGGGTGACCTGCAGTTCGAATCCTGGGGTTGGAGGGATTTTTTCCCTTACTTTGGCCCCTTTTCTGTTACACCTTTTCAGCTATAAGCCACTAAGTCTAAGTCCTTGCAATTAGGTTAGGTAATCCTAAGGCTGCAGCACATGTTGCTGTCAGACCTTCAGTGCTGGTCACTGTAAAGCACTAATAACAATAATAACAATAACAATTTCCCTAGAAATAGCTACATCATGAATCCTTGCTAAAACATACTTTTCATTGTGTAGACTACAGAAAGTTATTAATGTCTTCTTGTCGCTAACTAGGCACCTTTGCTTTAATTATTAACCTCACCAGGATTGAGAAGTGGTGAATGTTGTACTCCTGCAGCTGCGGCCCCATAATTAAGGTCCCTCGGTAAACTATAACTACTATTTGAGAACCTGCACTGACAAAGAAAATGGTGGAAGCATCAAATTCAAGAATTCACTGAAGTTCAGCTACTAAAACAACTGATTGATCACATAAATTCAGTCTATGTGCACACATACTAATTAGAGATTATGGTGATACCATATACAGTGGAACCTCTCTATAACGGACACTTTGGGACCAGAAAGTTTTGGTTGTAATAGAGGTTTCCCTCTTTAGAGGTAAAAATGTATGGAGTTGGACCTGTTGGGACCAAAATACTTTGTCCTTAGTACAGAGGCCGGTTTCCTTACTTCAGAGAGTCCTTTAAGAGAGGTTCCACTGTATAGACTTTAATAATCTGGTGGCGTCCGCCCTTTTGTATGTATGGATGGGCGCCATGTAATGAACTAATAAAGGTGGGCGGAGCCTAGTCTGGCACATCAAGAAACACATATAGACTTGAGCTCACATGTCTACGGATGCGCAATCCGCGATACCGTACGGTGGGGAACCCAGGCCCTGGAGATCACAAGATCCCCAGTCGCATGATCCTCTTATTGTTTCGTGCATATACAGAATTTGTGTCGGTCTGGCCCAAGAATGATTGGAGTGTCTATATTTTTAAGATTTTTAAGCAGAATGATGGATTTGATATTTGACATAATCAACACCTTTGTTTTATGGGGAACAATGCTGTTTGGTTATATCTGCTTGTCGCTGGTGATCTATGCTGTGCTACGAAGAATCGTGGTGCCCGAGAAACTCCACATCAGACCTGTACACTTCAATTACGAGTAAGAATTTCGTTGCTATACACTACTTGAAATATACTAAGGCATCTTGTCTTTTAGACCATGTTCAATTCACCAGAAAGAAAGCAGGCAGTGTTCTTTTCCAAGAGCAGATTTTCTACTTGAGTCAGACAGAAGGGTATGTGTTTAGCTGAAAACTACTGTAAGTAATTCTTGACCATTTAAGAGGGCAGTTTTGACCATGTCGTATACTTTCTTTTGTTTTTTTGTGACCTTTTATGTTATTTGAGGCAAGGAAATAAATAAGGATATAGGTCCTGTTGAAACTGTGTGTAGAGTAGCTATTGATTTCTTGTGTGATTTTAGTCGTGACCTGTCTTGACCATGGTCAGTTGGTTGATCAGCCTGACCACTGTACTAATGAATGTTTCCAAACCTGCTGCATACAGCTAGGTATTACTCAATGAGGCTTTTATAATATACAACTGCTACGTTAAGATGTTTTGCCTCTGTCATGTCGGTAAGGCAACGGTTTTGTGTTAATGCAAGAGAAGAGTTACAGTGACCTCACCTAGCAGTTACAGTAGCATGGCATGTGATGACTGTTTGAATTCTTGTAGGCTGTCTTGAATCTTTTGCAAGGGCACAAATTTTTTTCAGTTTTTCTTTGAGATAGTCATTTTTAAAAACTTTCATGATCATAAACTTTATATAACTGTGTGTGAATTCTAACATGTGGCTATATCTTGTATTAGAATTTTAGAGTACAATGTATAATCACATACACATGTAGTTTACATACACACGACAAGTATACAGACACACAAACATGATACCAAGCAATGCAACACTACATCATACAGTGTGGTAGTACTGTATAGTAGGGATGATGAAGGTTTGGGATTTCTTGTCCACCCAAATATCAGCTTCCATGGCAGTATTAGTTTGACTATACTCGAAAATGCCTTCACAGTGACCCCAATACCTTCCAACAAATTTCTGTTAAATTTAAATATTTAACTGAATTTTCTACTAATTGACTAGCTAACTGATGCTTCCAGCTATTGCAGCATAGCTCAGTGAGAAAATCTCTACATTGGCATATTATTTTGTTTAATGCGAAAGTAGGGATTTTCCCCACCAAGCTATGCTGTAATACCATCATTCATCTCTTATTCATTACTTTTGATCACTTGGTTCCCTACTTCATTTTTAAATCAATAACTTTTAGTTGTTTTTTTTGTTATAGTTAGCATACAGCTATGCATGTGTGACTGTTCTATTAGAATATCATGCATGACTGTTGTATTAGGGTGACTGTTCTATTAGGGTATCTCAAGCCAGCGTCTTGCTTACCAAGGGGCGTGGTCACTATTCCTTATTTTCAATAGCTAGACCAATGTCATCATGTGAATTAATAGATTGTTAAGAGGTGTGGTCTCTGCATTTCATCGTTATTAGTCAAGATCATTAATGGGCGTAATCTCAAACCTATCATGAAGTTAAAAAGTATCTACTGGATATCCATGTAAGAGCTTGAAATAATTTCATGGCATCTAAATGTGCTGCTCAAAAAAAGTGTTGATACAGAAAATTAATGTCTCAGTAATTATGGTATTGTTGCATGAAGAAGACCATGACCAGCTGATTAAAGATAATAGGAAAGACAAGGCGCAGAGGGCACACACTTGTTTGAATCCCAAAGGGCACATGCTACTGGTGAGTTTGTTATTGTGGCGTAAAATGGTGGCCATCTGCTGCTTTGTTTGGCTTTCAGCCTTGTGACTGTGGTCAGGTAGGCAAGCTGGCAGACCTAAATTTGAGTTTCAGTGATTTAAAAAAAATCTATACAATTGCCTGTAAGTGTTTCCTTGTTTTAATGCTGTTAGATAGACTAATATTATTCTGTTGAGGCAATTTTCATTGCATAAGATAATCTCTAGGATAATTAAGGGTGGCATTTTGGGTGGTGCCTGTCAATTTAGATGCAATCCCTACTTAAAGACCTCTACTGTTTGATAACATTTAATTGTGAAATTTTAGTGACAAGTTACCTGGTGCACACTAGACTTAGGACTTTGTCCTTTTTTTTATTTTTAAAGTGCTTGCATTCTGTGAGCATTTGTGTTTGTGTGTACACAGCTCCTTGTTTCTGGTCAACCTTATGAAGTGACTATACACTTGGAGCTACCAGAAAGTCCTATTAACATGGAACTAGGTATGTTCATGGTGAACTTGTCATTTTATTCATCAGAGGGACGTGCTGTATCTTCTTCAGCCAGACCGGTAAGCAGATATATAGAACAATCTGTGTTATCATACTAAATAACTCGTTGGTAAAATACTCCAGTGCTGTTGCATGTGATGTCTGAACTATAGGAGTGTTTATGATTTGTAATTTAATTTTCTGCTGATGTAGTTCATTTATTCACTGTATACACTTTCTTAAATTTGTGCTTTAATTAGGAAATACTGCAAATACTTGAGTACTCGTTAAGGATTTTGGTACTCAGATAGTAAAATAGTACTTGTTATTAAGATCATATGACTCATCTTACATGATGTATTTGCAATCAGGGAGTGACACAATGAAGGCTATAGAGTTTGATTGGCATAATATCTTGTAAGGAACACTAACACCAGTACTTTAATAAAGCATGTGTATCGTTGTTGTTACTTGAAAAAGCCGTAAACTGCTTAAAACATGTCAAATGGGTATGACTACAAGTAGCTAGTATCCGTGAGTACTCGATTGTCAACTCTAGAGAATACTCAAATACTAAAAAGTCATGATTGTTTCTGCCCTAGCTAGAATACTAATGTGTGTGTCCTTGATGGAAAGTGTTGTGGTCCTCTATGTACTGAAGCATAATATGTACTGAAGCATAATACTACACATGAGTCATTGACTGGTACATACGTAGTTACCATGTGTTAGTTTTATTGTATTGTTGACAGGTACTGCTCAGATACAAGTCATATGTTGTGCATATGGCCACTACCTTGTTATATTTGGTTCCACTGACTTTGGGATTGACGGAAGAGAAGCAAATGATTTCAATGGTGCTCTATGAGAACTATTATGATAGTTATGTATGTATATATGTATGTGCGTGCGTGCGTGCATATGTATGTATGTGCTTGCGTGCATATGTATGTATGTATGTATGTATTGTATTGTATTGCATGGGTGTGAGTATGTATGCATGCATTATGTAGATGCATATGTACTGACAGTGTTGGGCCACTACTTTTAAAAAGTATTACTTATGTAAAGTAACTATCCGTTAGAGATATTACTAGCTTTGGAAATGTAGCGTTATATTACTTCATTACTAATATTACGTAACGCATTACAAAAGTAGCGCATTACCCCCAATACTGTGTACTGAGTGACTCACAGTTCTCTTTATTACAGAAAGAGCCTGCAACATCTGCCTCATTAATCATCACATCTTATCATGTGCAGATCTATTCTGCTTCACTAACTATTGAGGCTACATTCTCAGGATTTGTGTAAGATGTTGTGTGACCATGTGTGTAGTGGTAATTTGTGGTTTTTAGGTATCTATTGTATCAATGGCCAATAACCATGGCATTTATTACATCCTTCTGTATTTGTACATGGTTAATGGTGTGTACCATGGTATTGTGGATTCGTCAGTGGGTTGGACCAGTCAGAAGAATGGTACGACGTCCCTCAGTGAGACCACGTCAAGTCTTGTCATCGCCACCTAGAACTGTTGCCAATGTTCCACCATTACGAGCACAAAGATCTTATAGCACTCCACCTCCTAGGGGCTATGTTGGACAGGGAGGACCAAAATTGGTGGCTACTGCTAGCGGTCGTTTTGCTGTCATTAGCGAACAGGATGGTGTGCAAATGGTGAGGAACGTTAGTGTAGAAGACACAAGGAAACTTCTATTACAACATGGAGTCAAACCAGAAATGTTGCCTAGGAGTTACTCCGACGTATTTCCTACTTCCAGTAAGCCATTTTTTCGAACTGGCAGCCCTTCACAAGGGGAGTACTCAGGGATAGCCACTAGTAGCTCCCCTCCACATTCTGTTTCACCTCTTTCTGAAACTAGTAGTGAATCACCCATAGTCAAGCGTCAGTCAAGCAGTAGCCGGAAAGTATCTTTTAACATTTCAGAGGATGAAGACACACAGAGTGATGATGCATATGATAAAGACGTATTTGTACAACACGATGATCAGCCTGGTGGTGTACCAAGATTTAGAAGAACCAAACTTTAGTTCATTTTGTATTTTAATGATGGTGTGTTTTTATTTGTAAATTTCCATACACATGCTGCAATAACATCTAATGGTTTCTCTATGACAAGTGGCACCTTTAATATCGCAATAAAAATTGTTTGATATTATTAAAGGACCTCAAATAAATTGTATCATGATATCTGAGTGTAAAGTAGATCCGTATATATCTATCCGCACAAAAACAGCCAAGCTGTGAAAAATAGTGCAGCCTGGGTGAAAAAGGTTGTGAAATCACAGGTGGCTGCCAAGCAATGGCTGTAATGATGTTAATGCTAATAAATTTTAATAATGACTGTTGTGTCATTGTTAAAATTTATTAGCCTTTGCAGCCATTTTTTTGGCCACCACCTTTGATTTCACAACTTTTTTCACCCAGATTTTTCAAGGCTGCACCATCTTTTCACAGCTTGGCTGTTTTTGTGTGGATTTCACTTCTTTCTGTACTTTATAAGGCCCCAAAATCAGCCTATGGTTGACTGGGATTTGTTTTTACTCATATTTCTTCTTATCTATACAGACACAGACTTATAAATACATGCATGCTTTAGTTCCAATGTTTGGCAATATTACTGTAATAGAGTGCAGATTAAAACATACACAGAATGCAATCTAGAACTTTCATTGGTAGATCATATTATAGAGTGCACATTTTTTGAGGACTTCTAATAGAACATACTTAGAATGTTCTAGAACAATCTAGTACTTCTATTGGTAGGTCTATGAAAATTATATATGTTTATTTTATAAAACAAATTAAGTGAGGTGATCAGCCAAGACAGCATGCAGTGGTTAAGGATGTAGTTGTTAGGTGTGGAGATCCCTGGTTTGAACTCTGATAAGTTTCTTTTATGACAGTTTTTGTACACTTTTTACCCTCAGTGTGGTGACTGCTCTATCTTGATTCCGCAATTTAAGTGTGGTGTGTGTATAGTTATAACTTCCACTATTTTGAAAATGTTAAACCAAGGATATAATATTTATTAGTTAGAAGCACAGTTTTTGTTCTATAGGTACAGCAGAAGACAGAAGTATTATTGTTCATGGTTTGAACAAAGACTTATGTAATGGAACCCATTAACGAGGACACCTGTGTATAATCTAGACACTTTGGTAATATCCCCAAAGTAAACTGACCTTGATAGTCGAGACAGTTGTTGGTGTTCTTAATATAGCTACAGTATAACCACTTGTAGATAGCTAAAGCCACTGACACAGAAATATGTTGTTTCTGATAAAGAAAACAGTTGAATAGGGATGGTTATATAATGAAGCAACACATGACTTCTCTACTAAGCAAGTGCACATACCAATGCATGTTCTCTTTAAGAAAGGCATGGATAAGCTGATCGGCATAAGTGTTTACTTGTGGTCTTGCTGCTATGTATTGACATTGACATGGACTTAAGCACTTATCATTTTGTTGTTACAAATAGTAAATTATGTGCTTTTGCTTATTCTCTGCAAGCCAAAACTTGGTGAAATTATAGGTGGCACCACAAAGCAAAAGTACAGATAGACAGACAGTTTTTCAGCCTTATATAGTATATATTTGGTTGATTGACTAATAATAATTATAAGCATACCAGAAAAAGCCATGGTTGAGTGATCTGACATTATTAGTTGCACGTATATACACATTGAGCTGAGCCCTGAGAAAACAGCTAAAATGAAAAGTGGATTTTTTTATTAAGAGAAGTAGATATCAGCCAACCAGTTGATTAGCAAGGTGTCAAGAGCAGACATGTGCCATTTGGCTCCATTACAAGTTCAAGAAAAGATCATATCAGACTATACACTTTTATGGCGTTCCCTACAGATGAGAATTTTGTTAGTTGTAAATGAGTCAGACATTTGAATGAAAACACTTTGAAATATTTTTAGCAGATTGAGCCAAATTTCAAGAAACTCGTTTACTCTTTGCATTAGGTAGTTTTCAGGAATGTCATTTTATATCATTCACCATACATGCATGCTGATATTATGTGTTGCTTTCCTCTTTAAAAAATTATGGTTTAGTGCACCTACAGACATATACTCTAATAATTATTTACTGATTTGTATTAGTGTATATACATGCACTTTGACCCCTGAAATTAGGATATCTCTCTAAGACACTGTAGCAGTGCTTGAAATAGTTGGAGCAGGTTTCACACTGTACTCATACTATATTGAGGATGGGCCCACTGAATGCAACAATAAGAAATTATTCAGTGTTTTATTGGTTATGAAGTGTATGGAGAGAAAGCCTGTATAAAACATGGAGGGAATCAGAAACTCAAAACTAACAAAACTATGTTGTATTTCTCCTTCCTCAACCAGGAACACTTCAACTTCATGATTTATTCAATACAATTTTCATTTAATACCACATACATAAAACTAGATGCTTCTATAACATGTTGGTTATCCACTGCACTCAGTTGTAGCATGATACTTACATCAATACTTTATAAATTGACTTTTGTAATAATATAAAAATCGAAGTATATCTAATCTGATGAATGTAGAAAGAATCCCGGACGAGTTTGATCTACTGATAGCCTGCAGTCTAGCCAAGGGCCTAAGTGACCACTACAGTAACCTATATTGTAGTTGTAACCTTCAAATTGCATACTGACAGTCTGTACCCACAAAATATGCAAATCATCTGCTAATCTTAATTAATAAATCTAATTTAAATTAATTTCAATTTTAAAAATCTTACAAACACAAAAATAGTATTATTATAACATCAATCCTGACAACAGCTTCGAAAAGTAGATTTCTTTTCAGCAGTAGTAGCACTGTTAGTCTGATCAACATTACTACTTTCAACTTCGCTGGACTCTATTAGTACTGGCTTTAGGCTAATGGCTTCTGGTAATCTCTCGGCTGGTTTGTGAGTCAAATTTAGAATGCTTCGCACTAAACAGTTCATTGCCTCATCTGTTAACAGGTATTAGATTTTACAACTTCACTACAAAGTGTCATTGACTTACTGATGTTAGTTCCATCCTTTGCTGATGTTTTGAACCTGCAAAATAATGCTAGCTATAATACAACTCAGCCACAATACTTGCTATTACTATCTTGTGATGGATGGTATTGTAGGAAATAAGTAAAACTTACCAAGCAGCAAATTTATGGTCAGTGCAGAATTTGGAGACTTCATCATCAGTGATTTGCACTGATTCCAAATCACTCTAGCAGAAATCATAGATACACATTCATGTAGTACTGTAAATTGAAACCATCCTTCAGGATAGTTTTGAGTATCAAATACATACATGTACGTACACACAGATTATTAAACTTCTCACCCACACAGTGGTGAGAAGACAATTAGTACACATTTTTGCTTGTAGTAACAAACAATCTTAGCCAATTTTATAACTTCCACCGTCTCATCTATAGTAGAAGACACATGTTTGTTGCATTACTTTGCTGTCACCCACTTATCTGACAAGTCTTTGCATGTCGAAGCAACTTTTGTGCAAACAAAATGCTCATTACTGGGAGTGCTGATGCATTCTTAGAAGTGTCTATGAGTATGTTGGGTGAACGTGAGTAGAGCAAAACTGAGTGAAAGTCTAACTAAATTCCAGTTAACACCACAAGTAGAAACCACCACAAGTAGCTATTGTTCAGGTTAATCCTGAGGTCCCCAGTATGACTCTTGCTAACCTTGCATGTGACAATCCTTTTCTCTTCCATTCCAGTTACCTATTATGTCATACTCTTTTAATATGAGCCTTTTTTTTGCCAACCACCCCAGGGATCAATGCACCAAACAAAGCACTCATCATCTGAGACTAAAATTCTAATAATGCCTGTTGTTTATGTTCTATAGTATCAGGGGAAAAGTTTCTGGAAGAATGTGCAGCTTTCAAACAATATATTGCAGATTCTATGCTAAACCTTTTAATTTTTTTTTGTTAATAAGGAAAATACGGCAGGTTGAACATGCCAATTAAACACATACACTTCTGCCCCTGTGAACTTTATTAGAGTAAATGAAAATTTTAGAGTATTTCTTATTGATGCTTAAATGCACACAAGAAGATCATGATCAATCAGTTCCCACTCCTGTTATGAGATTTACTTTAACACTGGGTACAAAAAATACAGTTGGATAGATGTTTCCCCATTTAAACAGCCTGGTAACTACACACATGCACCCACACACTATAAAACCACAAATGATTGCATACTTTATTGGCCAACAGTATCACTGGTACAGGCTGCTCATTGGCCAGCATCACCTTCTGGTTAACATCATGTAGCCACTATAACACACAACAGACAGCTTATCAGTGACTATAGTTAGTCTTCTACTCACCTTTATAACAGACTCAAATGAAGCAGGTCTGTCAAAGCATAAAACACATGATATACAATAACTGTATAATGTCACATACCTTGTCAAATCAAATACTATAATTGCAGCAATCCTGTAAGAGATAGAAAGCTATGATCACTTGCATAGTGAGATTATTTCATATGAGAAAAATAGTACAGATTAAAAAAAAATAAATAAATAAAATCAAGCCTGTAGTATTATCCACTGCAAATTCCACTAAATAATAAGAATAAGAAAAAATTAGGAATTTTAAGTTGGATTAGGGATCAAAGAAAAGAAATGAAGTAGTGAAATTAGAAAGGTTATAAGAACTAGAGAGGTATAGACAACCTCTCTTGTTTCACTACCTTTTCGCTATTCCCTTATTTCACAAATTTTTTTTTGATCCCTAATTCAACTTAAATTTTTTTTGTTTGTTTACTTTTAAATATGGCTACTGAACCTGTGCATACTACATCGAAAGAAAGAATGACACCAGGCATGCCATAAAATTAATTTTGCATCTAAATATGCAACCCAACAATCCATTACTGAGAAGTGGGATGGCCGTTACGTTTGTTTTCAGCTATATTCCACCCGTTAGACAACGGAGAACAGTACAAGAAGCATCTCTGCAATCAATCCAGTCACTATGGAAAATACAGGTGATACACGTGATAACTACAGTAGTCAATACAGCCACAGGGAAGCCTTATTGCACTATCGCGAATTGACATGTACACCTTGCATTGTCAATGAAAAGAACTGGGACACAAAGGAGGGCAAAAGTAAGTCCACAATGTGTGTATGGTATGTGCTGCTGCTGTTGGTGAAAAGGCATGTCTCAGGGCAAAGCAACATCGAACAGGGGAAAAAATCAAGCCAGTAGCCTTATCTATAGTTGAGTTATGCTTGGCTGAAGACATCAGTGAGTTAGTTAGTCAGGCAGTAGAAAATTCAGCTTGTTTTAAAACTTCATAGAACCTTGTTGGAAAGGTTTGTGGTTGGTCTGAAGACTGGTTATGCCTAACCAGTACTGCCAAGCTGTCATGAAGGAAAGTGAGGCTGGTTTTTGGGTGATATTTTGAGCAAGGAATCCCAAATCTCCATATATACAGTACTACCGTACTGATTGTAATCATATACCCAAGTACTAAGAATGAAGATGTATTAAAGAGACAAAAAAACAAAAAAAAAAGTGAATTTTCATGCTGATGGTTGAAGACATGTGACAATTGTATTTAATGCTGATTGAATTTGGCACATGTGCTACAGTAACAACCACTACTGACCACGTGGACTTATAAGATAAGGAAACAACAACTCATCTCTCGTGAAAGAACAGGTTGGTGTGTTACCAAGGTCTGCTACTGTTTCATGAGTGTTTCACAGTTCAGTGTTATCAGACAACACGATAGTCTCCTGTGCCAGACCTTTGTGTGAGAGGTGGCAGTCTCGCTTGCCAGGCCACTGTGTGGAGAGAGTACACATTTTCTTTTGTGCAGCATCCTGAGAGTGTACAGTAGCTAAGTCTCCAGTCCTATGTGTCCAGCTTGCCAGACTAAGATACTCTAATAGAGTAGTCACTTACCCCAATATAGCAGTCAGTACGTGCATATTACTATATTCATGGTGATATCCTATAACCCCTGAGAGCTGTTAAACTTGAACAAATCTAAATATTCTAAGCACTATCTCCATGACATCAAGAGTCCATAATAATAGCCTCTTGATGTTTAAAAACTGTTAATTTATGTGTCAGCAAAACTCTTAAAAGAATCAGTTATTAAGCAGCATAGTTATCATTGTGTAACTCACGCATATTTGTAGTAAACTCTCGTCATGTGCCCAAATCTTTCATGCCCTGCTATATCCCTGAGAAATGATGCATGTACACATAACACAACAGATGTTAAACTGTTTCTTACCAAAGCTGTAGATTAATTTTTGTCTTGTCGTCCCACTGAAGAGCTTTCAAAGAGAAGTCCACTCCTATTGTTAGCTTGTAGTTTGGAGAGAAGTGATCTAAAATTATACAAAATATTGTTACAATTTTTTTGAACAAACTACTGCTTGGAGGTAAGCATTGTGTCAATCCCACAGATTTGGTAAGCAATCATAAATGTGTCAAATACTGCCATCTTCCCCAAATAAAATATATAGTTCCAATACAACATTGCACAAAAATGTTTCCGGTCTCACAACACCAATGGATTAAATGCCCAAAATTTTTTTATCACCAAAGCTTCTCTCCACACAGTGAAATGGTTTCAAACTAACTTTCAGTATATCGACGGATCACAGAAGTCTAATAAATAGAAACGACATGAAATTAATGATCACAAACACAACAACTTGACTATCGAATTTACAAAAACAAAGTTTTGTGAACACATTGGTTGTGAGATAATAGAGGGATCACTGTAAGTACATTCTATGGGACCACAACACCTGTGTTCAGTTCAATTACTCTAATAGAACACACAACAGTATAATTGAACAGTTGCCACTTGCTATAATCATGAAGGAGGGATCCAAGTGATAAAAAGTTGTGAAACAAGATAGTTGGATCATGGTAACACAACATAGCCACGTGAGAAACTATTTTCATTGGCATGTTGTTACTTTGCTAAAGTAAAGGTGACATAAAGCTATGTTGTAATACCATCATCCACATTATTATATTGCTTCACTACTTCACATTGCTTGGATACCTACTTCATTATAACCTTTTAAATACACTTTATTTTTTGTTATAGTATAGATAAAGTTCTCAATCTCACTACATAAGGTACTGTAGTGTTCCAGTTCCTGTGTTGTTCTGAATGACTCGTGTGTGCATGGGCATGCTGTGTTTGTGTCAGAAACATGGCTACCACACCCTACATTTGTGCCAAACTGGTCGAATGTACAGATGTTGCAGTGACAGTTAAGGATGGCAATAACGACCATCTTTAAGGCCTTTGGGATATTTTTTACTCTTACCATTGAGACCATATTCTATATTGATGTACAGTATTCGTCAATAACATAACACACATGACTGAGAGAGTTAATTTGTAAAGGAAATCATTACACTGTAAAGTATTTAAAAAATAAATTTATGGATCCAGCAAGAGTTCATAATATCAGGACACACGATAGACCAAGTGCTGGTGCACAACAGACTTTATAGGGACTAAGAAAACACCATTTTTGTGCATCCATAGCTCAATAGTGCAAACCTTTTGTGGCTAGAAAGTACTGAGAGTATTAGCTGAAGAGATATAAAGCAAAAACCAAACAAGTGAAACAAGTGTAATCAAGATTCTCTAATAGAACAGTCACTGAGAAGAAAAAACGTGCATGAAAAATGTCAAAAAATCTTGTCAAGGGTTTGAACCAGGGACCTCTCCACACCTAAACCCTTTACTACTCTGCCACTGCTGTCAGTTGCTTACCTCACTTAATTTCTACCTTATAAATGTAAGTTCTAGGCTACACCAGAACATAATTTCTAGAACATTCGTGAGTTGTACTAGAAGTGCTCAGAAAAAAATGTGTGCTCTAGAGTACTACAATAAAAAAAATTTAAAGTAAATACCAAACATACACAAGAGTTATGTGATCAAGATACTCTAATAGAGCAGTCAGCCTTGTTGTGATTTGTTGTCACGCCTACTGGCTAAATCACTTATGCAAACTAGTTGAATTTTTTTCATGTGTCAGAACCTTCAGTAATGAAAACCAACCATACAAAGCGCGTTCGAGTCTAGATTCCTTTATAGAGCAGTTATACACATACTGTGACGTTCAACAACTAACATGAAGTAAAATAATCCAAAAATAAATTTCAGAAGAGTACAAATGTCTCTTAAAATCTAATTCTGTTTACCTGTAGGAGAAAAAGAACAAAAGCCAGCATAACTATACAAATACAAAAAGACAATCAAGCTGTGAAAAAGGGTACGGCCTAGCTAGTATGAAAAAGATGTGATATCAAAGGTGGCGATCAAGATATAAATTAAGTGACAATATAATATTGCAGCCAATTTTGGTCGCCATCTTTGATATCACATCTTTTTCATACTAGCTAGGCCGTACCCTTTTTCACAGCTTGGCTACTTTTGGGTTAGATATACACTGGGGAGTGTCCTACTCCCGTATACCCCTGTAGAAGGATGCATCATAAAGTGATGATCTACCACTTCTGAGTTTGTCCATTTCTCTTTGTTAATTGAATGTATGCCTAACAATGTCACTAGCAACTGAACCTCAAGTTTTCAGCATTTCTCACTGAACTACAAGCGTGGCTCCAGGGATTCAGACTAACGGCAAAGGCATTTCTCACTAGGCCATTCACCAATACAGCTGTTCTCCCTGACACTTCTGAGTTTTATGTGTGTGGCATAGCACTTACAAATTTTTCACTTTTACAGCTTCTTGTTCGTCACAAACCTGTCATGTTATTACTTATGATATACCCTTATACAGGGGTATATGGGAGTAGGACACTCTCCTCAGTATATATTTAATTATATTACAAAGTACACAAAAATTTTGGAATTTTCAACTAGAGTAGGGACCATAGCACATCGATAAAAAGTACTGACTGAAACAAGCTGGAGTAGTGCATGATCACAGTAAAACAGTAAGAAGTGTTATATCCCTACTGTGCTCAAAGATACCATAATGGAATACACAGTTGGGACATAACACTTCATATTGTTTTACTGTGATTTAATATCGTGTCACTACTCCAGCTTGTTTCAGTACTTTTTATCAATGTGCTATGGTCCCTACTCTAGTTGAAAATTCCAATTTTTTTGTGTACTTGTTAGTTAACTTTTATTGTGAAATAAAACTATTATGACTGGTGAACCCACCCATACCGCATCAAAAGAAAGAAATGGTGCTGCGCACCCTACCTGCCAATTATCGTCTGAAAAGTGAAGTATCCATTATGCTTCATTGTCAGTTATGCTCAACCTGTTACACAGCATTACAAATCAAGAACTGTTCGAAAAGCACCTCTGCAATCAAAGTAGCTACTATGAAAAATACGAATGATTTCCGTTATGAAGGGAAGCCATGCATTACGTGCTACCACTAAATTGACACCTTTCGCTGTCAGCAAGGATGAAAGGAACACCGGTAAGTCCATGAAGAATGCATTGTATGTACTGCGGTATGCCAAAAGGCACATGTCCAGCTGAAGTGACATTGAACAGTGAAAAAATTAAGCCCATAGCCTTAGCCGTTTTCGAGTTACGCTTGTCTGAAGGCATCAGTCAGTCAGTTACTCAGTCAATTACTCAGTCAGTCAGTAGAAAATTCCGTTCAATATATATTTAAAATTCTGTAGCAACTTGTTGAAAGCGTTTCGGGTTGATCTGAAGGCTTGTTTGGGCTTAGTTTTACCTAACCAATACTGCTTCATCATCGTCAGGGAAAAGTGAGACTGGTTTTTGAGTGATGTTTTTTTCAAGGCCACACCTACACCTTTGTGGTCCCTACTATACAGTGGTACTATCGTACTATATGATATTATGAACTCTTGGCACCAGGTTGTAAATTAAAGTCTAAAATGTGTTGTTGCGAAGTATTAGGCTCCAGACACTGATATAGAAATGTGTTTGTTCCATACCACTGAAAGTCTTAGAATATTAAAGTGTGATTATACATGCATACACAGATTGAACACTGGAAAATAACCCTTAACTCTAATTTCTAGTGTCTGGCTATCTCGAATTTTCACATTTCTAGGTGGTCTACAAGCATTAGTTGTGGTACACTGTTTCTTACGTCACTATATTACTGATTTTGACTGTGGATGAAGATTGAACACAAAATTTATTGGAGCAGTGCCACCCCTAATTATACCACTTCTAATCAAGAGATTGAGCTATACAGTATATACTTTATACACAATATCGTTCAAGTCTACATACCTTTCCTGTTAAGGTTTGCCAGCAGAGTACGTGGAATAAGAAAGAAAAACAAACACAAGCTAACATACATTTTATGCATGCAAAGAGTTGAACTCACCTACTCCAAAGTCTCCTATTACCAGTACCTTATACAAGTGCTCTTCCACTGACGTATCTGCCTCTGCCGCCGTCATTGCAAAACGCTGACTGCCCTAAAGAATTGGAGTTGGTAATCGCTAAATTATTAGAATACGGGCTGCCATGCAAAAGTCCACGTGGTTAGATTCATTAGACTGGAGGCGATTTGGTATAGCAAGCATTTTGGGGCTAGCTGGTTTAGGATTTGGGTACTTTCTGTGGAAGATTTACAGACGCAGATCTGCCAAGAAACCGGAAACTGCTCCTCCCGAAAATGTCTACGAAACGGACAAGTTGGTCAACCAGTACATGGCGTTCCACTATGCCGAGGCAGATAAATATTTCAAATATGATTTTGGACCTAAAGATCACCTTGAATTTCCCACCCGTTGTGCTGAACTGTGCAAGAAACACGTGACGGTATGTTATTAGTAAACGATGTTATCCTAAGGTGCTTGAGTACGTAACGGTAATGGTTATTATTATTATTAGCACTTTACAGTGACCAGCACTGAAGGTAGGGTTTCCAACGTAAAAATAAACATCTTCAAAATAACCTGCTAACTGTTGTTACACGTTGGACTAACTCTCACTTGAATACAGCTGCAGCGGCGATAAACTCTATCAATTCCTTGAGGTGGAAATCGATCAAAATGTCTGCAAATTACGAGATTATGAGCTGTAACTCCCGGAAACAATGATCCTTTTATCACAATACTGCACT
The DNA here is from genome assembly GCF_963678975.1 of Dysidea avara. Classification (NCBI taxonomy): domain Eukaryota; kingdom Metazoa; phylum Porifera; class Demospongiae; order Dictyoceratida; family Dysideidae; genus Dysidea; species Dysidea avara. The sequence continues at coordinate 11,728,882 of NC_089281.1, forward strand.
TCAACCTTCCTCTGTGAGCAAACCTTCACCAAAAAGTATTGGTAGTTTGATTGGTGAAGCGCGATTGCTGTAGCTGCATCATTTAGACAGGATTTTGGGGTAAAAAATCGAGTTTTCGTCCACAAAGACCAAACGAATGATTACCAAAACTTCCTCACACCACAGTAGTAGTCATCCGTCAACAAAGAAGTCACGTACCAAGTATGGTTAAATTCTGAATATGCTAACCATCTGGGCAAGCCCAGTATTGGGCAAAAATTACCCAAAATGGCACCCTTTTCTCATCATTTGCTCTCTCAACTACTCAAAACCAGAATTATTGGCGTATAACAGTGTTAACATCTAGAACATATAATTAGCGACAAGGATTTGTTGTTAGAAAACTGTTAAAATAAACTAATAGGCGTCTATCCTAATAAATCCATTCTCACGTGATTTTCGTTCTTATTGTGATTTAACACACGATATCACACTTGATGTCTGATGTAGTGGTTTAAACACCCTTAAAAGTAATAAGCGTACATACAACGACATGATTTTGGTCTATAGTGCTATTAGTAGCAATAGCCATACTCGATCATGTGAGCCTGTAGTTATTAGGATAGACGCCTATTAGTTTATTTTTATGGTTTCTAACAACAAATCCTTGTTGCTAGTTATATGTTCTAGATGTTAACACTGTTATACGCCAAGAATCCTGGTTTTGAGTAGTTGAGAGAGCAAGTGATGATAAATGGGTGCCATTTTGGGTGATTTTTGCTCAATACTGGGCTCACCCAGATGGTTAGCATCTTCAGAATTTAACCATACTTGGTACGTGACTTCTTTGTTGATGGGTGACTACTACTGTGGTGTGAGGAAGTTTTGGCAATCATTCGTTTGGTCTTTGTGGACGAAAACCCATTTTTGGACCCCAAAATCCTGTCTCAATGATGCAACTACAGCAATCGTTCTTCATCAATCAAACCACCAATACTTTTTGGCGAAGGTTTGCTCACAGAGGAAGGTTGAAGTGCAGTATTGCGATAATAGATCATTGTTTCCGGGAGTTGCAGCTCGTAATCTTGTAATTTGTAGACATTTCGATCGATTTCCTCCCCAAGGAGGCAATAGAATTTACCGCCACTGTAGCTGTATTCAAGTGAGAGTTAGTCCAACACATAACAACAGTTAGCAAATTAATTTGAAAATTTTGTGGAAACCCTACTGAAGGTCTGACAGTTAATTATAAGAGTCTGTGTCCTGTTGCATGAGTGGCACTTTAAAAACTGTTTGTTGCAATCACAATCTAATTGATCAACAGGCTTTTTTGGCACTGTATGGCGGAAAAGTGTAGCGGGAGCTCGAGGACAACTTTGGCGAGTGAGCATTTTTTTTTTTTGCCAAACTAAAATCTGCCAAATCATTCGTCCACTACAAATCTTTATTAGCTGCTAAAGTATTTGCCAAACTTTTTCTTGCCAAAATCCTATCGTGGTTAGTTCACCAAAGTTTTCCCCGTGTCAAACTTTATGTGTCAAACTTTCCTGCCATGTAGATCAGTCGGAGGTGACCAAGCACCTTAGAAGGTATCATACAGGTGAATCAAGAATTCATGGGGGCATCGACATCTACTGTCAATCTTACATTACTTGCTTGTTTTTCTACTTCACTAAAGGTGGTTTGTGGAATGGAAGTGTTTCTGGGGTAGCGTCAGCTTTGTTACAATTGCTAGCCCTTGTTCTAGCTTTTTAGTCCCCATATATATTTCATGATATTCAGAGAAAGAAAAATGGTTTTACATGTCTTGCAAGAAAGCTGTCTGGAATAATCCCCTTCTTACATAATATTAGTGGAACCATTTTCCTTGGTGTAGCCATATACCAAAGAAAATGGTTTGCATAAATTTTTGCAAGAAACAGATTATCCTATGGATAGTATATCATGAAACTAGTTACTTTAATAAAATTTGGTATGCTCTAATGTGTAGCCTTTACTCCAGGGACAGGCTGAGTATGGACATTTTATTTGTACAATGGAATGTAGAACATTTGTAAATGAGGACAACCTGAACACTTAGTTGGTCCCTTGGCCATGGACACATGATAATCAGGACACTGGTCAGTTCCAAGGTGTCCATAATGCACAGGTTTTATTGCTAGATGTTAGATGTTAGGAAGAGTTGTATGCTCAATTTGTAACAATTCCCTTGCGAAGTGTCTATGTTAAACTATTTGGTATAGTTTAGTAACCTCTAATATAGTATATACCATATCACTTATGGATTGTGAGTGTTTTAATAGAGTGTTTTTTACTATTCTAGCCGGGTGTTCTTAGTAGAGCCTTGGATATTGGCTGTGCAGTGGGACGGTCCACTTTTGAACTGGCAACACAGTATGAAGAAGTGCTGGGGATTGATTTTTCTGCATCATTTGTGGACAAGTGCAATGAACTCAAAGAGAATGGCCAAGCTTTGTACTGTGTGCCCGGTGAAGGGGAACTGTCTGAAAGAGGTGTCGCTGAAATATCAAAAGAAATTGTAAGGCTTTTGTGTATTTACAGTAGTTTTACCATTTTGTGTGGAAATCCAGAACCAGTGTTGGGCAAGTTACTTTGTAAAAGTAACTAGTTACATATTACATATTACTTGCAACAGAACTATTTAGTTACAGTTACATATTACCCATAAAATAAAGTAACTGTAATAATATTACATATTATATTACTTTGTGTCCACAGCCTTAAGCTGTCACGTGTGAAACTACCACCTTATCACGTGACATGATTGCGTTGTTGGACAATGTACAAATCTTGGTTATAAGTAAGAAGCTAGTGAATAAGCTTCATTCAATAGGCCTCGTTACTCCATTGTGGTTAGGCGTTACTCAGAGGATTACTAACGAGATTAGTAACTTCGTTACTTTTAGTAATAATATTACGTCATATTAGACTCGTTACAGTAATTATATTACATAGGTAACGCGTTACGTTTGTAAGTAAAGTATCTTGCCTGTTTTCATAGCGTATTTCGTTATATTACTTTGTTACCACAAAAGTAATAATATTATGTAACGCGTTACTCCCAACCAGTGGCGGAGGAAGTACTTGATATGAGGGGGGGCTCTGCTGAGCTGACCCAGACTTATTTCTATATTTTGGTAAGGTGAGACCAAAAAAAAAAAAAAAAAAAAAGGTCACAACCAACTTACAAGAGCTTTCCACCTCACCAGCTACCATTTCTAGCTGATAAACTACATAAAAATCATTACATAGCTCGCTACACACTGACTACTTTATTAGAGTGACTGCTCTATTAGAGTATCTCGATCTTTATCACGGTTTTCAGCCCCACTCCAAGAAAGATAATTTCGGTGTGATATCATTCTGAGGGGGGGCTGAGCCCCCCCTCAGCAGACCTAGGGGGGACTTTAGCCCCCTAGCCCCCCCCCTTTCCGCCGCCTATGCTCCCAACACTGTCCAGAACAAATGTTTGTAGTAATACAACATGAGGCAAAGCTGATTACTGTATTAAGTCTTAATACTTCAGTCATGAGTGGCTGATATAGATTTCAAATTGAGTATGTGAACTTGTGTGTATTACAAGCAGAGCATTAACATTTTGTTGCTATGCAACAGGTTATTATTATGAAACCTTATTTTTATGTGCTATAAAATGGAGCTAAAGAGAGTACTTTTGATACAAAGCTATGAATAGCAGACATCCTCTTTGCTGTTGATGATAAAATCATCCATATAAAGATTGTATTGTCTTTTGTATACCATTAGTATATGAGGATTCTTAATGACATTTGTGGCCGCCATATGTTAATATTAACAAGTGTGACCAAGATATGCCTTGATTAATACTGCTGTGACGAGTATTTGCTGTTTTCTAAGTGGCTTGATGGAATGCTCTTGCCAACTAGCTTTGATGCTTGGTGCCAATTTAAATGCTGGGTGATGTGGTCTTTCTGTGGTTAACAGTTGTGAAGCTTTGGAGGTTAACAGTTATGAAGCTTTGGAAGTTTATTTATGCATTAAAGCCAAAATAGTATAGGCTATTGGTTGTCAAAGGATTATTCAACCAATATAAGGTATTGAACTCGGGTTGCCAATATGGATTGTAGAGCAAACAGCTACTTGCCTTGGCTAGTTTCTGTAGTTTTTAAATGATAAGTGTTGACTGTTCTAATATATGCAGCACTACTCATCCAAGCACTATTACATGATGAGGCTTATGAAATTCTTGCAAATCCTGTAATTTAAATATACACACATGCGCAATATTGTTGTCATCATAAACACGAATGTCCTCTAATAGAGCTTCCACCCATGCCTACTGATGGGTAATCAAGTATGTTAAGATAGTAAATGTGACAGTAAATATGCGTGTGCATATGTTTGAATTACAGTGTTTGTAAGAGCTTCACACAGCACATGTAACAGCCTTAAATTTTAAGACCATGTGCATTTGAACAAGCATATGGTCCTGTTATTCTCCTGAATATCTGAATAATGAAAAATAGCATACTAACCACAGTAGAAATTTTGACACAAATACACATACGTTTAAAATTCAGCAATGTAAGAAGTCTGTAAAACCTTGTTCACCTGAAATTGAATCATACATCATTTCATCTGTTTTCAAACACATGTATGATACCAAGAGTAAAGTACTTTAAAAGGTTTGATAAATTATAGGTTGACAGATGGTATTAGGGCTGACAAAATTTAGGGGTAAGGAAGCTATTAGGGTAAGCGGAAAGGAAGCTATTAGGGGTATTACAGCGACGACGGGGACCAAATATAGTAGGTTTGTGGGGAGTGTTTCAACCGTTTGCAGATGGGTTAAAGTTTATTTTGACAAGAACAACAACACCTAGTTTTGCTTATGGGGGAGTATTTTTATGTGTTTCTGTTTTTTCCTTGGCGGTAGCTTTTGTTCCTTGGGGGGTGATTCTGTTTCCAAGTGTATATAGCGATTTGAATTTGGGAATATTATTTGTTTTGGCGGCCTCATCTATTAGTGTATATTCAGTTATGGTTTCTGGGTGGGTGAGTAATTCGAAGTATTCAATAGATGCGGCGGTAAGAGCGGCGGCCCAAATGATTAGTTATGAAGTAGCCATTGGGTTAATTATTTTATGTGTGTGTATTCCTGCAAATAGTTTTAATTTGAGTTATATAATTGCGGGGCAGGAGGGCATATGGTATGTAATACCGCTTTTTCCAATGTTTGTTTTATTTTGTGTTTCGGCCTTGGCTGAGATACATCGGGTCCCCTTTGATTTAACGGAAGGAGAATCTGAGTTAGTCTCTGGATATCATGTAGAATATGGGGGTGCCCTTTTTACTTTGTTTTTTTTTAGCAGAATATCTTCATCTTTTATTTATGGCGGTGTTTATTAGTATTTTGTTTTTTGGTGGGGGGTGATTATTTATTAAAGCGGTTTTTTTTTGTATTCTTTTTTTATTTGAGTTCGGGGAACCTTCCCTCGGATTCGATATGATCAATTGATGGGTTTATTGTGGAAAGCTTATTTACCCTTAAGTCTAGCTTATTTAAGTTTAGTGTTCGGGGTTTTAGTTGGGTTGGTTTAATTGAATTTGGGAATTAAGCCGAATTATTGTTAATTTTGCAATGAAAACGGAAAGGAAAGGAAGCTATTAGGGGTAAGGAAGCTATTAGGGGTATTAGAACTGACAAAATTTTTGTGTATTCCATAAGTACACAAAATTTTTTTGGAATTTTCAGCTAGAGTAGGGACCATAGCTAGAGTCTGCAACGCGAAAAATCGATATCCTCCAATCAACTACCTAACTATTGTCATGTGTTAGGCTAAGTGTAACTTGAATAACACCAGCGTGGCAGCCAAGTTTGTCACTTTCTTCTGGTAGAAAACGATACAAATGTCTTAAAATCACGTGATTTTTCGTTGCAGCAGTTCGTAGGGTTCTTCGTATGCCACAATATTCACTCTCAACATTGTTCAAGTAGTCTATCATCAACTCAAAGTATTGGTGGTTTGATTTTATTGGTCAGTTTCTGGTGGCAGCATGATCTGTGCAGCTTTTGGCGACAGACAAAATGTTTCTTGCTCTGGAACACAGGACAAGCAGAACAGCAACTGCGCCGTGGGTCAGCAATGACCAGTACTAGGTAAAGTACCTGCATTCGAAGTATGGTTATAATTGAAGCTTGTTAGCCATCTGGCTGAGCCATCTATATGCTGAAATTCGGCCAAAATGACGTGATTTTTGCAAACAAATACCAGAATGGTTGATACATCAGTGAGACAGTCTGCAACAGCAAGGATACGAAGCTTAAAAACACCTAACGATACGGCTATCTCGCCCAGTAAATGCATAGAGCAATCCAATACATGAAATAGGCACTCACGTGGTCGAAATTCAAATCGCGGAAATACCCATGAAATCGCTTTCATTTCTGAATAGGAACCATGCAGTGTGCTCCTTTTGTAAGTATTTGCGTTAATTGTTCACTCAGGCGTGGTCTGGGCCAGTGCAGGTGTGTTTTATGCTGCGATGGCATCATAGGGAGAGTCTCAGACTACTGGGCTAATCGAGATGTTGAACCTAATGCACACAAACTGATTGTCACTTGATTCCAAGTGATTTTATTGTAATTGGAATAGATTATGGCTGTATTATCCGAGATTTGAATATCGATCACGTGAGTGCCTATTTCATGCATTGGATTGCTCTATGCATTTACTGGGCGAGATAGCTGTATTGTTAGGTGTTTTTAAGCTTCGTATCCTTGCTGTTGCAGACTGTCTCACTGATGTATCAACCATTCTGGTATTTGTTTGCAAAAGTCACGTCATTTTGGCCGAATTTCAGCATATAGATGGCTCAGCCAGATGGCTAACAAGCTTCAATTATAACCATACTCCGCATGCAGGTACTTTACCTAGTACTGGTCATTGCTGACCCACGGCGCAGTTGCTGTTCTGCTTGTCCTGTGCTCCAGAGCAAGAAACATTTTGTCTGTCGCCAAAAAGCTGCACAGATCATGCTGCCACCAGAAACTGACCAATAAAATTAAACCACCAATACTTTGAGTTGATGATAGACTACTTGAACAATGTTGAGAGTGAATATCGTGGCATACGAAGAACCCTACGAACTGCTGCAACGAAAAATCACGTGATTTTAAGACATTTGTATCGTTTTCTACCAGAAGAAAGTGACAAACTTGGCTGCCACGCTGGTGTTATTCAAGTTACACTTAGCCTAACACATGACAATAGTTAGGTAGTTGATTGGAGGATATCGATTTTTCGCGTTGCGGACCCAACCATAGCACATCGATTAAAGGTACTGAAACAAGCTGGAGTAGTGCATGATATTAAAATCACAGTAAAACAATAAGAAGTTTTATATCCCTACTGTGCTTTTATTCTCTAGTTGAAAATTATTTTTTGTGTACTTGTTTGTTAACTTTTTTTGTAAATAATTATTATGACTGGTGAACCCACGCATACCACATCAAAAAAATAGAAATGGCACTGTGCGTCCCAGCTATATCAATATCGTCTGAAAAGTGAAGTATCCATTATGCTTCGTTGTCAGCTATGTTCAACCCGTTACACAACATTATGAATCAAGAACTGTTCGAAAAGTACCTCTGCAATTCACGCATACCGCATCAAAAGAAAAAAATGACGCCACGCCCTAACTACCAATTATCGTCTGAAAAGTGAAGTATCCATTATGCTTCATTGTCAGCTATGTTCAACCCTATTAAAAAAAAACCTTTTCACAATATACAGGAAACTGTCATCATACGTAGGAACCACAAAAAAAAACATCACCCAAACCAGCCTCAATTTTCCCTGACAACGATAAGGCAGTATTGGTTAGGTAAAACTTGACTGACTGACTGACTAACTAACTGGCTGATTCCTTCAGACAAGCGTAACTCGATAACGGCTAAGGCTATGGGCTTCATTTTTTTCACTGTCGAACATCGCTTCGGCCTGAGAGGTGCCTTTTGGCATACTGCAGTATGTACAATGCCTTCTTCATGGACTTACCAGTGTCCTCCTTTGTGTCCCATTCATCTTTGCTGACAGCAAAAAGTGTCAACTTGGTGGTAGCATGTGATGGCTTCCCTTCCAGTAATGGAAATCTGTATTTTTCATAGTGGCTACTTTGATTGCAGAGGTGCTTTTCAAACAGTTCTTGAATCCTACTACTGCTGTGTAACTGGTTTTTATTATAAGTACAATCAATTTACTCTTGGTACAATGTAATCCACAAATTAACACTGTACAGCTTCTAATTAATGGTAAGCTGCACCAAAGGCTTGTCAATTGGTGAGAACTACACACCATTAATTATCCTGTAGGTGTTTAATAACCTCACCCCAACAACAAGTTTTTTTTGGCTTCCCTCCATGTTTTTTTTGTTCTCTTTGTGTATATTTAGGATCGTGATAGAGTGACATTTGAGCAGGGTGATGCCTGTAATCTACGCAGTGATATTGGTCAGTTTGGATGTGTGTTGGGTGCTAACCTTGTGTGTCGACTGCCAACACCACTTGACTTTCTCGACCGACTACCACACATTGTTGTACCAGGTGGAATTGTGGTACTGACCTCACCATACTCTTGGCTAGAAGAATACACTCCCAAGGTGACTTGTATTTAATTACTATATGTATGTTTACATGTTTTATGGTGGGAAGGAAATGTTTGGCAAATACAAGTTCAAGATCACTAAATGGTTTTTACATTCAAGAATGTCCGTTCACTGAAGTATTGGTGTATATGGTACTATGGCAACATACACAACAAATTCTCACTTAGCATCCACCTCTGTAGTAAGACCACCTCATAGTAATAGCCTTGTCAAGTAGCTCCCAAACATGTACTCACATACATGCCATCCCGTGATGAAAAACGACATGGCATAGAAAATTATGGGAGTTAGAATACTATTTCACGAAGTAAGTGCTATTATCAGCACTAGGAATTATGTTATACTTGGTACCTGCTATGGTCAATCATTGGACACTTGGCTGGGTAGCATAACTAACTTTTGAACTAAATTTTTTGAAGCATCGAAAATTCTCCTTATGTTAAGGGTGTGCAATGTGATATGTCACAGTGCAATGTGATATGTCACGGCACAACTATTGGTTAATTTTCAGTGTTTTATGATGTACAGAGTAGCATTTCTTTCACTTAGATTATAGCTTGAGGCACTAATCACCTCTACCAACTGTAAAACTACATAGCTAGCTGTATAAGTTTTAATATGTGGCTAAGTGCTAAACTTTCAATTTGGCGTCATTAGTTATGCAGTAATGCTGTGAACAGAAATGCAAAAGGTGCACAACTAACGGTCCTATAGGCATTGCATTATTATTGAGATCCATTTTTCAACCCCCAACTATATTGATGAGCATTTACTGTATAATACATCAATGACTATTGCTTACTTTAAAATAATACTGTATTCATGCAGTATATTGCCTGTATTAATTCTCCTTCGTGTATATATATACAGCTGCTCAAGTTTAAGTTGTTCATGATCACTTCTGAGTATGTAAACCAATATTTCTGACATCACCTTGATCAAGAATTCACAATACTCTCTTTTTATATTACGAACTCTTGCCTTGATGGATTGATAATCCTGTCCATAATTAAAGTCAAGCACCTTACTGTTAATAAGATAACTGTAATGGTATTCATATCCTATATTGAATATTTGTCACAGTCTAGTATTGTTATCTTTAGTATTTGTGGCTTGGAGGTTTTAATGATACCAATGGAGACCCAGTCCATGGGTTTGATACACTCAAGGAGGTGCTGGAGCCAAACTTTGAGCTTCTTGAAGCCAATGACATGCCATTTGTAATCAAAGAAACTGACAGGAAACACCAGTGGACTGTAGCCCATGCCACTGTGTGGAGAAGAAAAGGCAAAGAAAAGTCAAAGGGAGATTAATTGTACTGGTAGTGTCACTTGTAAAGGTGTTTTGGTGAAAGTTTAATTTTATACTTTCAATTTGATATTTAAAAACTTCATTGGATTGTTATAATATTACAAAAACACTGGATAGTTACAATATACACAAACATATAGTGACATGTATATACAATGGATCATGTGATAGAAATCAATTGCATAACTGATAAAAAGTTAATGATCAGATCTATTAGCTGTGCTGGCTGATATGGTTGACAGACTGGCGTTTTGTTAAAGTGTGGTCACCATGAAGAGAAACAACAGAGCTTCCAACAGAAAAAAGGCTCCTACAGTGAAACATGAACATGACTACAAGTTTAAACCTGCTAAAGCATGTTAGTGCCACAACCCAATTTGGTAAGTGAGAAATTAGTAGTGGAATCACTAGAGGGTCATTGTTTACAGGTATGAAACATGTCACATACAGCTGGAAAATTATACACATTAGCGCTAGGTAGTGGAACATTGTAGATGTGCCCTGTACGTTACATAATCCCACTCACGTTTTTCTACTCCCGCTCCATTTTTTTCTACAAAGAATTAAAATCTATCCACTACATTGAATTATTTTACTAACTTGATTTAGCTGTACACTGTTCAAGTTGGCAATGCCATTGTCCATCACTCTCGCACAAACTACAAGACAAAAAATAACATACATATAATTGTCCGCAAAAAGTTTATTTATTTAAATATAGGCTAGCTACGTGAGAAACTAATCACTCAATGATACATTGGCTAGGCCCTAGTAACCTGATATATCTAACCAAATTAGTGTGGCTTGATATCTACCGAGACCACAAACTCTATTAGTGAAATTTGATGAGATGAATGTAGTTTGGATACAAAAGATTATGTAGAAGCTGTAAATGTTATCACTTAACAACAGACACAATCATGTACCACTGCTCGCAGTCTACTTCAGAATTAGAAACATTTGATCGTAGGCCAGGTGAATAATAATCATCACCATTCCTGCAGCCTGGACAAACAGTCGGGCAATAAAATACCAATCAAGTCTGAATCACTACATGAACTGACCTACGCCTGGTGATTGGAACGTTGCGATGCATATCGGAACACCACAACTGACATCACAGCACTTCTGATCTTTATTACAATCTGCATCCACACTACAAGGCAAATGTGCAAAACACTCTCCAGGATCTACTGGCTTATCTGGACAGCTCCCAAGGTGAATAACCCCTGTGGTTTGTAGAACTATAAAAAAACAAAATTTGTAACATGCATGATCTTGGCCTCCACAGATATGACCTTATGTGGTCTAACAAACATTACTATAAATGACAGAGTGACTAAAGTTTGGCGAATCAAGGAAACTTGCCAAACTTATCAGCTATTCAGTATAATAGTTCCATGGTAAATTCACCAAATTTTTGTCTGCCAACCTGTTGCATGTTGATTCGCCAAACTTAAGTGTCTTGCCAAACTTTTGTCGTTTACGGTATTCCACTAACCTCCTGAACAGTTATAGCTCGGACACATCAGTGTGGTATCATTGAAGCATGTGCTGTGGTATAAACAACAATTGGGAAAGCCATACAATGACACTAGTTACCCACCAGTTGAAGCAATTCACTATCACTGACTCTCCCCTCTGCAACACTGTGCCCCGAATATTGCAACCTAAATGAGACCATAGATTATCTACCCACCAGAGACAGAATGATTCACTATAACATCACATGTAGCTACTTTTTTTGTTATACATACTCTCCACTAAGATCTAATCTAAACTACATGAGCAATTGATAAGTGCTTGATTACCCAAATGTTGACCAACTTACTGGTAAAAAAACCACTGGCATAATCCCTGGGCGGTCTCAAGTAACACAACCATCAACAGTAGTTAATTCATTAAGGACAAAACCATGTAGCTATGTACACCATCAATTTGACCATATCATAACTCACTATTACTTGACTCCGCCTTGAGGCAGATCATTGCACCAGTGTTGGCCTTACAGCACTTCTTAGCACCCTGACAGCTGGTGTCATCCTCACAATGGCTGCTAATCTGTTGGGAATCAACACTCTGAGAGTCTGGGCACAGTCCAGGCTTCACTGTACACAAACACAGCAAGCCAGCATAACAACACATTAGCTACAAAGTATAAATGCATATACACAAACAGCGAATATATTATGGCAAAGTTATGAAGCTGTTATAGGTATAGCTAGCTATAAGTCATGGTGGCCGGCAAGTGTAAGCTAACGCCTAGGCTTTGATTGAGCAATCCAACACCTTACCTGATCTCCATGTTTCCTCATCAAATCTAAACGGTTGTGATGAGACGAGTACACCGCCACAGGCAGCGATCAGCGCGAAATACAGTGTACACGATTGCGACGACATAGCTATATTTCTTCTGTGATTAATCCCAGTAACTGGCCCTGAATACTCAATACTTTAAACAGATAGCTATACGAAATTTAGAATAACTCTTATAAGTTCTGAGCTACGTACACTTTCCAAATACCTCCAGAGTGTTCCTGCATAGTATTTGCGGTGAGTTCCTGATTGAGATTACAAAATAGGTGTGAACCGAGGTGTAAAACGTTAATTTACGGAATTGAGCACGTTTTGCGAAGATGGATAACCTTTCACAAGATCAGAAAAATCAACTCGAAATCTCTCAAGTGAGTTCAGTAGAGGTATACATAACAATGTGGTGATTGCAAAATTAGTCACGAGGTAGTGATTGCATTACCACAATCGAACTGGACGGTCCTGAAATTTTTTATGCACACGGATCACTCAAGAGGTTGAGCTATTATTAAGAGGGTGGGAAAGGCGTGTACTTCTGTTATTTACAGCTAGGCTTCCATGCTGATTAAAAAATGGAGTACATACGTCAATATTTGTCATGCCCTTTTGAGTCGTCGGTCCACAGCACCCTGTCCCATAGCATCTTGCTCAATCTAAGAACCATTTCAATAGTGATGTCCTCCAGTAAGATAAGTCCACTTATTGTTGATTTTGTGTTTCAGATCCCCCGACTGCATTGCTATGTCTCACTGCCTAAATTTGGTCATCAATAACATCATACTAGTTTTCATCATTATTCTCTCATCTCAATATCTAATGATTGTAATAATAAACTAGCTTGCTTCCATACTAGGCATAGAAGGAAGGCTAGATGGGCTCTGAATATCCACTTCAATGTCAGGGGAGGAGGCTTTTACCTTTCCACATCATACTCTAATAGAGCAGTCTACTCTAATAAAATAGTCAGGTACATTTTAATAAGGTCTGGGTACTACAATAGCTATTTCATTCTGAATTAACCCCCACATTCTTCATGTGGTCTTAAAAAACATTTTGTACACAAATTGATTGTTTGAAGTATGTTGACCCTAATTCTGAACTTAGCTGCTGTAACCATATTATAGCTATCTCAGCTACCTGAGCTTCATCTTGTATTGTGTGGTGGTTCTGTTCATATCATGTTAGGTAGGCTTACCTATATATCATCTTAATTGCTACCTCATCTTTGGATACTTTGATACATAGGCGACTCAATCAGGGGTTAAAGGGGGCACGGGGCTCCCCTGTTGAAAAGTTTTTAAAAATCTTGGAAACAGTTGTAGTATACATTGGCTTTGTTAGTTTCATGTTTTAGTACTAATTAAGTTAAAACCATAAAATTACAAAAATCTTGCAGCTTCTGGGAGTTTCATCCCTAACCCCCTCCCTCCCCTAAAATTCTACAGCCATACAACAACATTCATGCTGTGCCCCGTCAGTTCTAGAATTGCTGTGAGTTTGCTCAAGGCTCTGATACTGTTGCTGAGCATACATGTTACTATAGAACTAGTTCTGAAGATGTAATATCCATTGTCAGATTTTAAACTCATTTCATGTTTGTGAGCATATGACAATGTCCGAATGTTATGACTTGGTAGGCCTGAATTCATCAAATGCTTATAGAAAGGCCACACTAAACCAAAAGTATCGTACAAAATAGGTAACAGTTGGTTCAGTGGTTTGAAATTCATATATGCAGAATATATAGATCAAGGCAATAATAACATGTTACATTCTTACTCATGTTTAACCCCTTAATGCATTAATAGCTAATACGCAGTTTTAAATGTAGAACAGGGTGTGCTGTACATAGAACAGTTTAATTAATAGTAGAACATGGCTTACTACCAAATTGAGATCATCCATGTATATATTTTTGGTTGAAATATGATAATTTTTTTGTTGTAAGAATTAAGAAACGATTATCTGAATTTCTACAGAGATTGATGTAGCCATAAGACAGGTATGGAGTAAGTATTCAGCAGTAAAGGCTAGCATTGGTGGGTGCTCCTTACATACATTCCTGTTTGAAATGGCAGTTTGTACTAAACCAAGTAGTTAATAGTAGTGTTCCCATGTGGTATGGTAACTATACTCAGTAGTCATTGTAATTGTTGATACACCTTAGGCAAGAGTTTCTATGAAATTGAAAGAAAAAATTCAAATTTTCTGGTGCCTGATTACTGATGCCTTCAGCCAAGCATACTATATGATTTAGGCTATGGGCTAGATTTCTTCACTGTTTGACGTTGAGACATGATTTTACCAACTGCAGCAGCTGTAGTGCATGCATCATGGACTTACATACCTTTGCCCTCCTTTGTGTCCTGTTTCTTTCTCTACTACCGCATACGTAGGTGTATGACAAGAATCGTCCATAACCATAGTAACAATAAGTAGAATGATTGTAGAGGCTCCTCTTGTACTTTTCTTTGTTTATGCAATGGATGGAACATAGCTGAAAACAATGGCCACCTCATATTTCAGTAATAATAGTCAGGTGTGCATTCAGTTGTACAATTGATTGTACAACATGTAAGGTACCATTCTTTCCTTTGATACCAAAAAAAGTAAACATACAAGTATGAAAGTATGAAGAAAATTAGAGTATCATACTCTGTACAAATGTGTTGCAATACAGTACTTATATTTTCATTCAATATGTTAGTCTCCACTCAGTTTTTTTTTATACCTTTGTAGTTATGGAGTCCACTGGTGACATTGTCAACACTCCATGTGTTGACGTGATACCTAAAGAAAACAAAGTTTTATACAGGCTAGGACACTTTCCTCTCTTTTTATACAAGTTAAAGGAAAAAGTAGGAATTTTAAGTTTGATTAGAGACTACAGAAATAAAAAGTAGGGAAACAAGGGAGGTCGCCTACACATGCAGATATACTATTGGACATTATTAATCCCTAATTCAGTCTATATATACCCATGACTGAATTAGGGATTGAATGTGCACTAGTATATCTGCAGGTGTAGGCAACCTCCCTTGTTTCTCTACTTTTTATTTCTGTAGTCTCTAATCAAACTTCAAATTCCTAATTTTTTCTTATACTTGTTTGTTTACTTTTTTGTCTCATTATGACTGGTGAACCCATGCTTAACACATCAGAAGAAAGGTGGCGCCAGAGTTTGCTTTCATCTGAACGCACACCCCAGCTATCAATTACTGACTCAAAAGTTAAGTGGTCATTATGCTTTGCTTTCAGCTATGTTCACTCCAACTACTTGAAATTGAAGTGGCCATTACACTTCGCTTTCACAGCCCGTTACACAGCATTTCAAACAAAGAACAGTATGAGAAGCGTCTCTTCAATCAATCCAGTTGCTACGGAAAATATGGGCGATAAGAATAATAACCAACACAAAGCTGTGTCATGCTATCGCTGTGAATTGACACCTTGTGTTGTCAGCAAAAAGAACTGGAACACAAAGGAGGGCAATGATGCATGCATTGTACATATTGCGGTTGGCGAAAATGCACATCTCGGGATGAAGAAACGTTGAGTAGTGAAGAAATCAAGCCCATAGCCTTATCCATTGTCGAGTTATGCTAGGCTGGAGGCATCGATCAGTCAGTCAGCATAAAATTCTGTTAAATAGAAAATTTTAAAATTTCATAGAAACTTATTGGAAGGGTTTGGGGTTGGTCTGAGAATATTTTTGCAATGTTGCCAAGCTGTCATGAAGGGAATAGGGTGATATTTTTGGCTAGAAAAGCCCAGTTCTTCATGATCCCTATACAGCACTACTGTACTGTTTGATTATTGAACTCTTACTTAAACAAAACTGAAGAATGGACTCCACCCTTATATCTGGTGGTACATGGTCTGTCTTTGAATAAACAAAAGAGTCTGATGCAATCAGAGTAGTCTAGCAAAACTGTTCTAGAGAATTTTAACTAGGGTTAAAAAATTATAACAAATACTTGAATTGAATACTTGTTAAGAATTTTGATACTCGGTTAATAATAGACTTAGTACTCGAACATGTGTTAAGATCAATGGAGTCATTTGTTGTCACCCCACACATTGTAACTATCATTGGGGAAGGCAGTGGCATAGCTACCATCAATCGTGTGGTTTAATAAAAGAAGACATCGAAGAGAGAATGTAGTACTGTGAAACATTGTGATATTCTAATAGAGCAGTCACACTATTCTTGGCTTTTAACAAAGAAGTCGCACTACCAAATAGCACAAGATCAGGAGAACTTCTGAAACTATTAGTGATGCACCGATACTAATACTATAGTATCGGTATTGACCCTATTTTTGGAGGTATCGGACTTGTATCGTAAAGCTATAAAAACCTGATACCAACCGATACTTTAAACGATGCTTTGTTTTTTTTGAAACCATCAAATGAGATGAAGTGGTAAATATTGCCTCGGGTCACATGCGACCACAAAGTCAAAGTAGCCATGGCAAGGATGGATACAAAACAAAAACAAACAATTAAAACAAATTATTTAATTAGTCCAAGTCGGGTTGTTGCTAGCAAAGAATATTCTCTGGGACGCAGTGATAGCGATTGCTGCTGCTTTATCGAGTACTGTTTTGGAGTGGGAGAAACTTTGTTTTGAAATGTTTTTCATAGTCATAATGGTTTCTTTAAGGTAATGGCCAAGGCAGCCAATTTCTACAGTGTAGTACTGACTCACAAAGCCCAAGTGATTGAGCTCAGCAACTATTTATTGGTACTCAGGCTTTCCTTCTTTACGTTGACGTGCAGCAGTAAGGTCAGTATGAGAATTGAATGGGCAAGCGAGCTCCAGTAATGACACGGTTTTCAGTTCTTCATTATACACAACTATATCAGGCCGGTAAGGGCATACTAGTAAAGAAGGTGGAATTGTGAATCTGATGCACGTTTGTCATCCAGATCAGCTCAACATTGTTTAGACAAGCTTGCAGTTCAGCCATCAGGGGTGACAACACGGCATCATGGTGATAAGTATACCTACCTTGTTGTAAAGCCACAAGACAGCCATTTAACACGTGATGGGAGGCAGGACGAGGCAACTGACAAATATTTAATTACTTTTGAAGATGACAGCGTAAATAGCGCATCGAATGGAGTTAAAAGAAGCCAACTACTAACACTATTAGTACAGAGGAACAGCACTAAGCCATGAAATAAGATTCATTGAAGCCATAAACTATTATTATTCTCGTAATTGATAGCCACAAAACCAGCAAACTGCAGTTGATGAAGTTATAGCAAATGTATTTAGCAAGCTGGTTTATTAACTTACTAGCTGTTTCTTGTGAGAAATGCCTGTGGGACAAAGTATCGGTATTGGATCAGTATCAACCATTTCTATCTCAAATGTATCAGTATCAGATTAGTAGTGAAAAAGTGGTATCGGTGCATCACTAGAAACTATAACATCTGGTAACTCAACATCATTGTTTATTCCAAATTGCTGGACTCTGGAAATATCTACCTATTATCAACTTATCCATACAAAAACAGCCAAGCTGTATAAAAAGGGTGTGGCCTTCAAAAAGCCTGGATGAAAAAAGTTGTGAAATCAAAGGTGGCAGCCATGAAATGGCTGCAATGATGTTAACGATTATTTATAACCCATTAACATCATTGCAGCCATGAAATGGCCGCCACTTTTGATTTCACAACTTTTTTCACCAAGGCGTTTTGATGGTCACACCCTTTTTACATAGCTTTGCTGTTTTTGCATGGATTTCACTGTTTGTATTTTAAATATATACCCCAAAGCCAACCATAAACTGGCTTTGAGGTTTGTTTTTGCACAAATCATTTTTTTACAGGTGCAATGACAATGATATAAGACAAGTACCAATATATACCTGCTGATCTGATACCAAAGCCGATCTAGGTTAATACTGATATTTGCTTTATATTTTGTGCTTGCTTGTTCATGGCTATATAAAGTCATATTATAATGCTTGTATTTATTTGCAATAATGTTTTATAACACCTTAGGTATACTATTATTTTGTCCATTAGGATTTTGCAGTGACTGTTCTATTAGAGTATCGCAATATTTCTTGCAAAACGTGTGATAACAAAGGCACGATTAAGTCTTAATAGTAGTGTACTACCCTGCTGATCTGTACCAAAATGGCTGTAATATCAGCTTTGATCGATAGAATACTAGAGAAGTTACAGTGGTATTGTATTGCAGAGTTTAATACTCTAATAGAGCACACATTTTTCGAGGATTTCACATATAAAATGTTGTAGAACAATCATTGATAGATCTATGAAATTATGAACTTTTACTATTGAGTAGATTTTAGCTAGAATTTTCATTTATAAGGTAGAAATTAAGTGAAGTGAACAAATGATAACAGCGCTCAGTGGTTAAAGATTTGGGTGTTCAGTATGGAGGTCCCTGATTCAAATTCTGCTAGCATTTTAAACCACAAAAGGTTTGAGCTATGATGGTTAACCTGTACGCATACTGATTTTTAGGTTAGAGCTGAGTGATAGTAGCAATTAATCGATTATCGTGATAGCCAGTAACAATCGTGATCTTGATAGTATACTATCGTGTTATTGCGATTACTTATCCATATCTGTGCTTGGTCAAAAATATGGATAACAAAAGCAAAGATATGTTGAAGTTCTGAAACTGTAAAAGACCAGTAGCTTGAGCATGGACAACAACTGTAGTACTGACACATAACAATTTTTAGTGGAGTGTTACAAAAGCAGATGTGTGGTGTGTACATAATTGGAGTATTCAAGTGTTTGTATACGTGAGGTTGAGTGTCTTTAATAACTGATAGTAACTATCGTGATACTATCGTTATTGTGATATATAAAATCGTAGTTGTACTATTCTCAGCTTTACTTTAAGTTATTCTCATAAGCGGTTTACCCGCAGCACAATCACGTACCAAGTTTGGTGCAAATCTGATAAACAGTCATAGAGTTTTGGATGATTATTTGCATTAAAAAAGGCTGAGTTATTGTCACATCTACAAATATGTTCCTAAAGTATACCAAAGTGAGCTACACAAACCCCATAAATGAAGAAGAAAAAGCAAAGAAATTAAGCTGAATTTTGAACACTCGTATTTCACAATTGCGTTGGGCAATCTTGCTCAAATTTGGTATGGGGGTGCTAAAGGTGGAGGGTGTTTGCAGTATAAAAATGATTCCAATTCATGAACGGAGCACAGAGCTATGTATGCATGAAAATTGTGTTTTGCTTCTTCCTGTAAATATACTCACACAGGGGCGTAGCCAGGATTTTTTGAAGGGGGGTTCCAGCACCAGCATTGAGTTACTAGAAGCAGGGGTCTGGGGGCACAGCCCCCAGCCGCTGAGAGACTTTCAATATTTTAATAAATCAAAACTCAGCAAATTACTATATTTTATGCAAAAAGTACATTAATTATGATGCATTAAGTGCCCCAGGGATGAAGGTAGTACTAGATAAAGTCACCCAGTGGAAACAGACAGCATAACACATAGAGATACATATAGTAATCTGTAAGTGATGGTTATATCTCACTGTGGTATAGGAGCCATGAATCCACTGATACAAATGACAATCAAAACAATATAACTATACAAATATGCATAGCATGAATTAATTTTGTATAACACAAGTGATAAATTACTGGAGCTCTATATCTTTAAACACTGCACACCAAAGCTATAGCAGTATAAGGTCATGCTAAGTTTTGCATTTAATGTTGGAATGTCTGAAAAACTTCATATGGACATGGTATGTTCTATTAGAGTATACCTGACTGCTCTATTAGAGTATATACCTGACTGCTCTATTAGAGTATATCGATCTTTTTAACAAGTTTTGTAGAGGGCTCATGTTACCTCTGTAAATCCTTCCCTGAGAGATGAATGTAAGTTTTATCAACTCACTCATTTTGTCCTGCCACACTAAATGGTGTGTTAGGATCCTGCTTGCAGAAGTCTAAATTTTACAGGGGGGGTTCCTGAACCTCCCGGAACCCCCCCTCCCTACGCCCCTGACTCACGGTGTAGTGTGCTGATTTTCTTGGCTGCATGACACACTACTTTATGTTTTGTGTTCTTGCAACTGATGCTCTGGCAACCAATTTCAGCTTTTTTTTATAGATACTAGCCCAGGATGTTAACATACCTCCAGCATGCAACTGACTTACTAAACACTAATCAACTGTAGTTCAACTCACTATAACTAATCAAAGATGTATACTGTAAAGTTTTAGCTAAGCCTTGGATGTGGTTCAACTAGCTAAATATACATGTTGGCGCTAGATTGCATGCACTTCCAGCATTTTAGCTTGTGCACTGGTATAACTCCCCATGCTACATGTTTCTATATTGTCCTTGCTGCAGCTGAAATGCTTTGTGGACTGAACTCCTGAGCTGTTTTGTTCATGGACGGTCTCAAAAGTATGGTGTACTCAACTGCTAATACAATAGGACCTCCATTATCCGAATATCTATGTGCCAGTTCAATCACAAAATTTATTCAGATAAATGAGGCCAATTTCTTAATAACAGAGTTCTGTTCAACTACTATAATAGAACATACACTTACTCTAATTACATTCACATAATGATGAAATACTCTAATAGAGCAGTCACTTATATTGTTCAGATAATTGAGGTTTGAATAATCGAGATTGAGGTCCTACTGTACTCATGCATGCAATGGTCTAAAGATGTATGCATTTAAGGTGCTGGCTTGGATGCCAGCATGCATGGATGCATGGTTTTGTATACCCAGCTGTACAAAGTATTAGCTAGTACATCAGTTGGACTGTTTATGATTGCAACATAGATATTATATACTACATACCCAGGATTACGTACTGACTTCATTGACACTTATCAACACGCCACTTCATGTTGTACTTCATTATATGGTCTTCCATTAATTATCGTAAATGTTTCCTGTAAAACTGGACACTTCCTGGCGTTTTTAGTAATACGAAGGATTTATCCTCTTCAACATTTAGTAGACAGTAAAAGGATACACTAGAACACCCCTCAATAGACTTAATTACCAGAAAAATACTTGAAATATAGCATGAGCATTGTGAAAGTGATTTTACAACCCCCAAACTTTGTGATACTTTGCCACCATATTACATCGAGTAACAACTCAGAAAACCAGGCCTATCTTAAACCATCCATTTGTATCCACTCAACCAACAACGTCATAGTAAGTGACATCTTTAGCCATTTAACAAGAGCTAAGAGCCCCAAACACCTTCCAAGCAATGTGAAGTGGATACCACTGTTGTACCACTCAACTCGTTCCGATTGATACTTAGCCGATCAGGATGTGTCCTCTAGCCATTGTAACTGTAGAGGGTAGCAGATATGATGCTGTATGCCAAAAGGCATGTGTCCGGTTGAAGTGATATCGAACAGTGGAAAAATCAAGCCTAAGCCATTATCGAGTTATGCTTGTCTGAAGTCAGGCAGTCAGTAGTAAATTATTAATTTTTATAAATGATTTTGTAGCAACCTATTGGAAACGTTTCAGGTACTTATGAATTTCTAATCAATACTGCCAAGGCTCCATAAAGAGGCTGGTTTTAGGATGATATGTTGGCCAGAAAAGCCCAAACCTTTTATGATCCCTAATATACAGTACTATCGTACTATATAATGCATTCATCTTTCGATTTGTGTAAGGATTGCATAACACACTGCTAAGTTTTAAACTTACAAGTTTGATTTTTTGTCGTGCCTACAGAGTAAGCCACTTATAGAAACAAGTTGAAATTGGTCTGCAGATAAGTTGACCATTGTAGCGTGAATTTGAAAGTACTGGGAGTATTAGCAAAAAACCAAACACATGATTGAGAACTCTAATAGAATAGTCACCAAGAAAAAGTAAAAAGATTTGACCAGGGTTTGAACCAGGGACCTCCCAAACCCTTTTTATATACTCTTGATACAACATAATATGAAGTTACAAAATAATGCAAAAAGTAATTTAAAATGTGATTTATAATCTAGTTTTCTGTTTGCCTGTAGAACAATAAAAATGATGGATAAAAACCAGCCCCAGTTATGCAAAGCCAGCCCACTGGCGCTTGCATATTTTGCAAAAGGAGATAATATCTAATTCAAAATAGCCAAGTTGTGAAAATTTAAGTTGCCTTCCAAAAATAGGCTAGTGTGAAAAAGATTGGATATTATAATTTTGTAACATTACAATTTAATTGACATCATTGATATCACATCTTTTTCATGCTAGCATATTTTTGGAAGGCCGCACCCTTTTTCACAGCTAGGATTAGAAACAGTACTACTGTAAGCATTGCTGTCACTTTTTTTGTAGTTCAAGGATTTTATGAGTACTTTCAATCAAGTCACTGAGAGTTGTTTTACTGATTGTGTTAATGACTTCACTACTAGAAGACTGACCAAACAAGAAGTGAGGACATTTATTTGTTGTGTAAATTAACTTTTTAAGTTCTTGTTGACAGTTGCATGTCCTGTAAGCAAATTATACTATCACTAGGGATACAAGTTATTCAGTATACCACAAATTAATGTGTTGCATTAGTTGGTCTATATGTTGCACACAGTAGTATGCTTGTAGTCAAGGGAATGTTAAGTAAACGAATATGGCAGTTGGTTAGTTAGTTAGGCAAATTTCAATCACATTAATTTTATAAAATAATGAATTTCTGAAATGCAGGATATTTACCCTTAGCAAACTGTCAGTCTTGTACCCAGCAACCTGTAACAGTCATAGTGTCTTTCTATAGTTGTAAAGTGTCTGGCGGAGACAAAACCTTTTGCACAATTATTATAACCAAGAGTTAATAGTAGAGGAGAGGTAGTTATCACATTTCATTGTTCTGCCGCCTGAACAATAGAGTTGATAATTGAGTAGGAGGTAAAGTCATCAACTCTTGTAGCCACCATACAGTCTAATAAGATAATTAATTTCACTTTTAAATTATAAAACTCAAGTACACATACACACCATGACTCAAGTGTGTATAATTATAACACTCTGATGGAATCCCTTTGACTTACGCAGAATAGGCCCTGTGTACTGGTTAGATATTGATCTCCTCTATTATTAAATCCTTTATAACACTATGTGCTCTCCTTCAACTATTGCTCAATGCTACTAAAATTTACACCTTTTCACCCCTACAGGCTGATTGTACTATGCACTGTGTGGACAAGTACATCAAGATGACCCAACGATTGTCATTACGACTACAAGAACACATGCAAATACAACAGACACCATCTCCTGATAATATGAGATAATCGCATTACTGTATAATATGTGTAGAACTTTGTACAATAAAGTATGTGTAAAACCTAGTGCATTTAGTGTAAACTATTGGGAGGGGGAGTGCAGTTTATTTTAACTTCTTTTGTGATCTTCTATCAGTTTTAGTAGTCTTCGCTGCTTGTGAGTAACTAAACGTTTGAGATGAGTTGCCTACAGCTTGGGAGCCTTGCTGTGAATTTCTTTTGCAAGGACTGTTCTGTGCACTGGCTGGTGAGTCTGAAGTAAATACTATGGCTTGTGGGCCTCTTAGAGTAAATCCCACACCAAATGAAACTCTGTCTCCTTGCTTGTAATGGCAGTTGGAATATCTTTTAGCGTCAAAAGGTATCTGAAGACCCATCCAGGTGATGTATGGAAATCCTTTCTCTCCTCTACTCTGTAGTGCCTCTGGCCAGGATGGTATTCCCATTAATCCAGGTAATTGCATCATATCATTTTGAATAAAACGTCCAGACTTTAATCTGCCAAAGCCAACTCCATCTTTATGCAGCCATTCCTTGATTCTAAATCGTAACTTATTGTTTTTACTTTGTTGCTTCATTTCCTGGTGAACGATGTTGAATTTCTTCACAATTTGTGGGATCTCTTCTGCCTCAGCTTCCACCATTTGAATAAAGTAGCATACAGTAAGATAGAAATTCACAAAAATTGGATTATTTTGGGCTTGGATGTGGTGTTTACCAGCAGTCATGCATGGACCTTGTTGTTTCCATGAAAGCAATTTTTCTTCAACCTTTTTAACGTTACCTCCAATATTAGGCAAGTTTCGAACAATTAAAAGCCAGTTAAGCATATCTCTATCTGCATGTCCCACTGATGTAAAGTTACTCTCTAAAATTTGTAAACAAGTATCCATATCTTTAACTGAGGCTCCAGAATCTAATTGACAAAGGTGAATATAACTTCTCCTGACATTGGGCACCTTTACGTATGCAGCAAACTTTGTCATGAGCTCGTACAAGATTTCCTTCCGTTTTTCTTTGCTTGAACCAATTATATTTAGTAAGCGACTTTCAAGGCTTTTCAAATGTGCTTCATCAGCACAACCGTCTAAGTCTCTCTGTCCATCCTCAACACATATATAGTCCTTCAGTTCTTTTACTAGATGGAAACATGTGTCAGTGGATTTAGCAACTTCTTCATCCTGTATGCAGTGAATAAACTTGACAAACTTCTTTTCATTCAACTTGCATTTTCTTTTAATTGCCTCAAGTAGGTTTAGTCGAACATTAAGTTCATTAAACAATGGAAAGTCATCATGGTGCTTTTTGAAGGATTCTTGGTAAGCCTGGCAAGCTCTGAAATGGAACTCAAAAGCCTTGTTATTGTTAACATCATCCCAATCTAAACTATCATTATTCTTCACATACATCTCAAGCCTTTCACGATAAATATCACCTTTGATGTTGAGTACTAGACCTTCTTCAAAAAACTGATAAGCTAACTTTTCAGCATGTCCTAAAATTTCTAGAGCTCTGTCATGCTCTTGAATCTTTTTTGACATATAGCGTGCATAGTGAGCATATGAATGACAATCATTAATCAAGTCTGCTGAATAATCTAATACTTGAATTGCATGCTGTGGATTTTGCTTATGGAGTGTCAAGATCAGCTCAGAAAATGGTTTTCTTGTCAGGTGGCCAGTTCCATCATCAACATATTCTCGATATCTCAATAATCTATTAATAGCCAATGTAGCTTCTTTATTTGGATATTCTATTTCTGGTAGCATGTATTTCAAAAAGTCACATACAAATTCTGGTGGAAAGGGAAATGAAGATGACGACATTGATGAATAAAACTTGATTATTTCATATGCTACAATTGGATGGATTATTCGAAACTGACCCTCTCGTGTGATGATCATAAATTGCAAAGCAGCGTTAGGTATGAATGGCTCAAGGTTAAACTTTTCAGTCCTACCTGATTTTGTAACCATGTAACAAAGGTATTCAAAAGATTTAATATGGATGGATTCACACACCTTAAAGGCAAACAGTATGGAAAGATAGGCCAATACCAGTAGCTGTTTGTGAAACATGTCATCTGGTTTCCTTCCTTGGGGAAGCATTCTACTTAAGCAATTCTTAATGTGTTTACGCATTGGCTCTCGAAATTCTTCATCCAAGTACATTATACCATAAAAATGGAAAGTTTCATAAACACGAGAAATTTCTGCATTTAAATACACTGATCTGTATTTGCTGGCATTAGCTTTTCCTGCAAATGATCCAATGATGCACATTTCCTCTTTCTGATTATCCCAACGAACTTTTACCAAATAATAAGCACCTAGACCACTTTTTTTATGCTCTTGCTCAAATATTGTTCCATTCTGAACAAGATCAGTAACTTTGTCACCTTCACTTGGAACAACCACTGCTGATTCCATTTCTGCAACATTACGATCACCAGCTGAAATTTTGTCATGCCCAAATGCTACATACAGTTTGTGCTTAAGTTTAATAGCATCATCTTTGTGTAAAGCACTAGGAAGAATATAGCCATTCTTTGAGCCTTTTACTTCTTGTTCTGCAGGCTCTGACTTGCTAGGGTCAAACCTCTGAACTTGAAGAAATACTACTGGGGTTCCATTGGCTTGTACACATTTGGTAAGATTAGGTATTGTTTTGAAAGAAGGTTCTTCATCAATAAGCATCAGTATGGGATACTGGCGGTCTTCATACAGACTTTTCAAAGCTTGGCTGGTGCCTTTTATCTTCCCATCAGAATGCTTGTAACTTGATTTCAGGATTACACAAGGAAACTCTTTTCGAAGAGTATATATGATTTTTCTGGCTAACGTAGTAGCACCAGCTCCACCAGTATGGTAAATTACATACTTGGCTGGCTCTGTTTTCTCATATACACGATCTTTGAGTAACTCTCGTATGCTGTTGGTGATTTCGCTTTCTTCTCTTCTAGTGATGGCATGGTCTGCATCAAGTGAAATCCAAGTTACTGTTTGTCCTTTGTAAAAGTTTTCTCTTAGCTCATACTGGATACCACTTCTTACAACAGTATCAGAAACTATTTCGTTTTGCTGTTGAAGCTCAATTAACTTTTGTACCCGATACTGATATAATTCATGTTCAGCAACACACTCGTGTATTAGGTCAAAGTCCTCTGCATCAAAGGATATTCGTCGTAGCCCAGCTAAACTTGGCATGTTTAATGGAGACAATTCGCCTTGACCAAAAGTTAACTTCTCTTGAATTGTTTTACAGAATACTTTCAATGGAAATATAAAAACTGGCAAAGGTTTCAAATATTCTGCTAAGAACACACTGTCTGACAAGACAACAACATAGCCGCCATCATCTGCAAGATTGTTACAAAGGTGTCTCAAATCATCCAAAAAATTCTCATGTGGGAGCCGTTCACTCTTGTAACCATAATCTCCATAGCAAAGCACCACACTTACTGCACCTTGAGTTTTATTTTGAGTGATGGTTGAAGTGATTTTCCGCATGGATGCTACTAGTGGCTTCCTAACTATCAATCGATACTGCTGGTGATTACTAAAGGGGCATGCTTCATTACTTTTGTTTTGTGATTCACCATGAGGAAATATCCATGGAATACGGCCATCTCGACAAAGTTCCCCTCTTTCAGCACCACTAATATCCACATAGGAAAAGGGAATAACAGTGCGTTTATAAGGTGATTGGCAGGAAACTTTCAATTTATACTGCCCTCCTTCTGTTTCACAAAGGGAATGCAAAAGGCCATTTTGTTTTCTACTAGAAATGTCATAATCAACAACCGCAGCCCAAGGAATATTGCTCAATTGTGCAAGCTCACTTGCACAGATTGTAACACCTGCACTACCAGTACAAGGTGTAGACACTAGTATGTACTCAAAGTCGTTAAAATTCAAATTTTTAAGGCCATCTAGTACTTTGTCCCATTTGGCAGTATGTTTAAACCGATATGCATTTTGCTTTTGTTGAATACACCGAAGATTTTCTTGGCATAAAGTCTTGAGCTGTGTGTCCCCATCTTCTTGCTCAACCCAGAGCAAAACCTTAATTGCAAACTCCTCTACAATTCTAAAATCTTGTGCATACCTTTCAATGACATCTTTGTATGTAGCTGGATGTGCATAGAAATTGCGAACAACAGTAGCTTTGTCAGCCATTGTTTTAAAGTTGTACTCTACATTATTATCAGTTTTAAAACAAACATGTTGAGAAGCAAATAATGGCACTTTATCGTGAGTGGCACGATTGATCAACTTCAAACAAATATCTAACTTCCACGTCTTCAAATCTTCTGTCAATTCTTTCCATTCTTCCTGTGGATCCTTTTTACGTGGCAATTTTTGTCTACTGTGATACACCCAATCTTGAGCATTTGAGCAATCTTGATTCCAAAACTTGCAACGGCTATTAACTAAGCTATCAAAGATAGCTTTCTTTCCAGAGAGGGTAGATTTTTGCTGTTTTGTGACTGCTCCCTGTTCCAAGTGCTGCAATTCTGAATTTATTTGGTGCAATTTTGTCAACACTTCCTTAGTTCCATATAGTCGAGACATAATTGATTTGATCATAATAGCAAGACTTCTTTTAAGATAATCCATTGCAGACTCTATTGCATTCTTTAAAAAAGCCTTTTCATCAATGTCTCTGCGAGCTTCCACAGTGGGAGAGCAGTAAGGTTCACTATCGGACGACTCAAGTTCATCTTTCAAGCTGACCGTTGATTTATGTCCAACCAAGCTAGATGTTCTAACCAACAGTGGAGAAGGTGTTTGGGTTGAGGCTATATACAGGGTATAAAAAGTACAGTTATTAAACACATATGCACTATATGCAAATGCAAGTGTATAATACTAGACTTTCACATACAGTAGTGCAGTGTTGTTTGGCACCATGAGAAGTACAGGAGAGACAATATAAATTGATTAGATCTGGTACTAAGTAGTTAACCAAACTTGCCACAAAACAGTCATGATCACGTGTACAAAATATATGACTTTAGGCTCTTATTCAATAACAGATCACAAATGTTACAAGTATAAGGAAAATTTAGTTTGATTAGGGATCATTGAAATAAAAAGTAGTGAAACAAGGGAATTGCTAAAAGGTAGTGAAACAAGAGAGATTGTCTATACCTGCAGATATATTTAATTCCTACTGGTATAATACACTAGTTTAGTAACTTTTTTTTGCTAGAGTATAGTTATAAAACACACATGTGGTTGTGACTGCTGTATTGGATCTACTGTGCAGTAGATTAAGCTACACTGTAGGGGGAGTGGTACAATACCCTCATTTTCTATGGAGCTAGATCGTTGAGAGGTGTAGCCTGATTATCAGAAGTGTGGTCTGTGGTGTGTGGCATGTTCTGATCATTTAGGGGAGTGTGGCCCATTGCAAGTCCAGCTTAGCTGTTGCCTGATACTAAAATGGATACTAATTAGTCCATTAAAACTAGTATTTTAAAAAATTGTTAATTTGAAAATGAAATAGGGATCTATGCAATAAAAAGTAGTGAAACAAGAGATGAATGATGGTATTACAGTATAGCACAGTGGGAAGTCCCTAGTTGAGTCAGCCAAGGGGTGTGCAGCTGGCTAGACCAATAAGGAGTGAGGTGATCTTGTTTACTGTAAAGTAAATAGCTAGATTATTAAGAGGTGGGGTCTCTGTACTCTATCACTATTAGTCCACCTATAGATCTTTATTTGATGGGTGCAGTCACAAATCTATCGCGAACGGGATCCTAATTGTGAACAAGGGCGGATACAGGGTTTGGAAAAGGGGGCTGCACCAGGGTAGTATTGGTATATGGAGCAGGGGGTCTGGGGGGCACAGCCCCCAGAAACTAAAGGTATTTCATAATTATGTTCGGACTAAAAATTTTGATGTAGAGTGGTTTTATGCACAAAAGTCTAAATCATGCTGCTTTCTAAGTGGACTATACATTGATCAAGGGATAAGTGACAGTCAGTTATATTATATGAGCCTAAAGAATGGCATACACAAGACAATATGCATTTCATTTACAAAATATTTTTAGCAGGCTAAGTGTGCCTATGTATGGAATAGTGCTGCAGATGTTAGTTTTCATAGTCAGCAACTGTGGAGGATTCTCAATAGTGTTATATGTGGTGACTGTTCTATTAAAGTATTTGACTGACTGCTCTATTAGAGTATCTCGATCTTTTATAATTTTTTTTTGGGGGGAGGCATGTGCCCTCTGTGCTCCCCTTTGGATCTGCCACTGATGAAGTTACAGATATCTACTAGTAGTCAGTATACTTCTTATAGTAGCGTCAGAACTGAAGCACTTCTGAAATCCAGCTTTGAAATAATTCTGTGTCGTCTAAATATGCTGCTGAAAGAAAGAGTTGATATGGAAAATTAATGCCTCGATATGGTTTTGTTGGATGAAGAAGAAGACAAGCAACCTGATTGAAGATAAAAGAAAAGACAAGGCGCAGAGGGCCTACACTTGTCGGAACCCCAAAAGGCACATCCCACTGGTGAGCTTGTTATTGTGGCATAAAATGGTGACCGTGCACTGCCTCTAGCCTTGCGACTGTGGTCAGTGAGTGAGGCAATGAGACTAAATTCGAGTTTTGGCATTTTAAAAATAAATTTTATATCTGGCCACCTGTAAGTATTTTGTTATATATTATGTATTATATGGTTCCGTAAAGGTGATTTTTGTCTCGTAAAATGTCTCTAGGATGATTTTTGACGGCAGGATTTTGGGCAGCGTGTGAAATTTTCGGTGCGATCCCTACTTAAACAGTACTACTGTACTGTTTGATAGTTTGTGGCATCTACTTTAAGGAAAGTGTCAATATGGAAAATTAATTCCTTGGTATGGTTTTCTGGCATGAAGAAGATGACCATTTCATTGAAGGTAAAAGGAATGGCAAAGTGCAGAAGGCAGATATTTGTGGGAACCACAAAAGGCACATCCCACTCATGAATTTATTTTTGTGCCTTAAAACGGTGGCTGTGTGCTGCTTTGTTTAGCCTCTACTCTTGTGACTGTGGTCAGGCAGTGAGGCAGACCAAAATACAAGTTTTGATGATTTTTAGAAAAAAATCTATATCCAGCTGCCTATATAGTATTTCAACGCTGTATTTGATACTGAATGGAGTAAGAAAAAGTGATTTTCATTGCATAGGATATTTCTATAATGGTTTTTAGATGCGGCACTTTTAGTGGCACTCATCACTTTAGGAAAAGCCTAGTAGACAATACTACCAGACTGTTTGATACTTCAGTCTATAACTATGACTATATATCTACTGCTATATCTGCAGGTATAGACAACCTCCCTCGTTCTAATTTTTGGCTAGCTATTGTTTTACCACTTTTTATTTCAACTAGCTATTTAAAAAATTAAAAATTTCAAAAGGAAGTAGGGGTTGATATAATATACACACTACAAAAAGTAAGGAAACAAGTTCAAAAATGTTACAGCTGAAATGAGAAATGATCCAGCAGTAAAAAGTAAGGAAACAAGATTAGATGACTACTTGCTAAAATGAGACACACTTCAATGCCTACTTTTGGCTATATAGCATCTTGAAATGAGAACATCAAATTAGCCAAAAGTAGGGATTAAAGTGTGTCTCATTTAGCAAGTAGTCGTCTAATCTTGTTTCCTTACTTTTTACTGCTGGATCAATTCAGCTGTAACATTTTTGAGCTTGTTTCCTTACTTTTTGTAGCGTGTATATCAGGCTTGTTGTAATTACCAACCAAAAGTAATCAGTACAATTACAATTACTTTTAAATGCCAATCTAATGATTACAATTACAATTACTTCAGTATGTAAAATAATGATTAACAATTACAATTACTTTTCAATTACTACTGTACATTGGGGTACAACAATAACGTACAATTCTCCAGCATTAATCTTTAGGTATATTAACTGTTCAATTTTTTTTGGTAATAGTCTACATCTATTCGGCCTGAGAATATTGCCACTATGGCTGAATGCATGCTCAATTGGTGCAGATGTTGCTGGAACTCCCAGCATATTCTTTGCTACTGTACTTAAAATGGGGTAATTATTTGCTTTTTATCTTCCAAAGATTTAAAGGGTTTTCATCCTTTGTAAAATCTGTGTCATCTATGTACATTTTAAATTCTTTCTCTACTTTTGAACCTTCTAAAACCATCCACTGTGTTTGAGGTATCAGCCAAGCACAATTTTCTTTTCTTAGTTGGGGGCTCTACTGATTCTACTTCTTTTCCACTTGTTTCTTCTACTGTAGGTGTATGAGCATTGTCAGAAATCATTGTGTACATATATAGTCACTAGTCAAGTCATGGGGTAGTACTGTTATAATTAGCGTAACTTTGATTACTTGCATTGAATTACATAATGATTATTGACTGAACAGCTAATTACAATTACAATTACCATTACTTTTATGTTCAGGCAATTACAATTACAATTACTTGAAAATTGGTAATGATTAGTAATTAATTACAATTACAACAAGCCTGGTGTATATCAACCCCTACTTCCTTTTGAAATTTTTTAAATAGCTAGTTTGTTAACTTTTTTTGTCTAGCTAGCTAGCTATATTATACTCTTTTTGTTTTCCAGATGGTATAAATATCACTTGAAGCAGCTATCTTTTACCTTCGTACGCAATAAGTACCTCTAAAAATAATTATCATTTTGTCTTTTTAAAGTTATTACAGCAACTGTTTAAGGCTACAGCTGCATTTCTAATGGCGTAAATGTTGATGATTTTACAGTAAAACATCGCTGGAGAGCCCACTATTATAAGAGTGGAACCCTTGCTTTTAGAAGTCTGGATCCCGAGGTGGATCCGCCCCTCGAAAGACATTATTAGTTAGTCACCTTACAAAAAAGTTAAACTGGTAATTAAGAATTAAGACTACATAAAACAACTATCCAGCATTAATAAATGCTAGAGACAACTCCTTGTGTACTACACCCGTTCACCCTCATCCTATGCACTTTGTTAAAATCACGTGTTTGGGTTGTGACGCGCGCCACAACTATTAAGTGCTGCAACTATTAATTATCCTTCGAGAAGAACGAAGAAGCGGATGAATGATGAAAGCAAACAGCACGGTACAGTGGACAGAATGCAATTGGAACAACAGATTCGTGAATCCGCCGTCATTACCTTGACTGTCTGAAATTTCTGGAGCCGTACACCTAGCGCTACTGGGTCTTACAGCAGGCAGGCAGGCAGACGAAATGTAGGTGAATTTTGAAAATTTTAAAACTCACTGTACATCAAAACATTTGACTTTTCGCTTCGTTTACCCAAGGTACAGCATCATTATAGCAGTGCTAATGCATTCCAGGTGGTTTTTTCGGGTAAAACTGATTACAAGGCCATTTTTTAAGGTGTGAAAATCCACGAAACCATATGATTTCTTACCAACCCCTACTATACAGTACTATCGTACTGTATGATAATCCTTAATCGAATTCAAAATTCCTAAATTTTTCTTTTACCTGTTTGTTTACTTTGTAATATAATTATGACTAATGAGCCTGCACATATCAAATCAAAGAAAGAATGGTGCCATAAAATTAATTTTGAATCTGAATGCACACCCCCAGCAGTCTATTACCGAAAAAATAAAGTGGCCATTAGCCATTACAGCTATGTTTTACCCATTACACAGTATTACAAATAAAGAACAGTTATGAGAAGCATCCCAGCAATTAATCTAGTCACTACGGAAAATATGGGTGATAGGCATGATAGCTAGTTAGCACAGCTACAAGGAAGCCATATTGTGCTACCACGAGTTAACATATTGCATTGTCAACAAAAATGAATTGGAGATAAAAGTAACCATGATGCATGTATCGCATAATACTGTGGTATGCCAAAAGGCACCTGTCAGGCTGAAGTGATGTCTTCCGTTGAAAAAACAGTCAGTCAGTCAGTCAGTCAGTCAGTCAGTCAAGTCAATCAATCAGAAAATTCTACTGAAGTCATGTTTAAAAAAAAATCATAGCAATTATTGGAAGCATTTTGGGTCACACTGAAGGTGCTTTTGAGCTTGGTTGCACCAATACTGCATGAAAGTATTGTTAGGCTAGTTATGTTTTAAGAGAATGTGCAAACCTCCATGATCCCTAACATACATACTATGTGATATTGCTGGGATTTTATATATTTGCTTAAATCCCAGTGGGTGGGAGTGTCTCAAAGTGCTGCGCTGGGTTATATAGCTAGACAGAGTGGCGCTGCTACTGTACAATATATTAGCTATCACCCAGTGATAACTTATCACCCTGTTGCGGAGCCACTCAGTCCTGTTTGTGACATCATAATAACCACAAATGGTATTGTTTACCAATGAAACAAAGAGCCAAATAAGGAAATATTGATACAAGACACACCAGTACAGCACTTAAACCTGCTAAATCTTACAAGAAAACAGTTAATCCTTCACACAGTAACACTACAAGTTACCAATACGATAGTTTAACAAATGTCAAGAACATCCTGTGCCGATTTTCACTCCAGCAATCAGTCCCAATGGTCACTATGGTGAAGAATTAACTTCTTTTGATACCCTAGCTTCATCATTCTATCTCGGACTATGGTAGCCACTTGTTGGTCTTATTTCCTCTTGCATGCCACGCGACACCACCAT
Organism: Dysidea avara; assembly: GCF_963678975.1. Taxonomy (NCBI): domain Eukaryota; kingdom Metazoa; phylum Porifera; class Demospongiae; order Dictyoceratida; family Dysideidae; genus Dysidea; species Dysidea avara. The sequence continues at coordinate 11,763,114 of NC_089281.1, forward strand.
ACCAACTTCTGACGAAGGCAAATCATACCTGGAACTGCTGCTTCATAACACCGCCCTTCGCTACAGTTTATAGGCAGTATACAGGGTCTCTCTTGTAGCTACGAAGTTGAATCTCTACACAATTTGGACGAAATCTTGAGAACAGTGACAGGAATTCAAACCAGAACTTAATTTACTATCCGTAAACTTCCGTGCACTCCCGCGCACTGGGATATAGAATGGTTATATCTCATATACCCGGATGATATCATTGTTATTACACTCGTAATGGGATATAACTATAACTTAATGACACAGAAATATAGTAAATCATAGCCATGTATTATTTTAGAGCTGACAATTGGATTGGTGGTCAAATCAGAGCTGATATTTCCTGTTTTAAGTATCACTATTGGTTATCATACAGTACGATAGTACTGTATAGTAGGGGTTGGTATGAAATCATATGGTTTCGTGGATTTTCGCACCTTAAAAAACGGCCTTGCAGTAAGTTTTACCTGAAAAAACCACCTGGAATGCATTAGTACTGTTATAATGATGCTGTACCTTGGGTAAACGAAGCGAAAAGTCGAATGTTTCGATGTACAGTGAGTTTTAAAATATTTGAAATTCACCTACATTTTGTCTGCCAGCCTGTCTGCTGTAAGACCCGGTAGCGCTAGGTATACGGCTCCAGAAATTTCAGACAGCCAAGGTAATGACGTCGGATTCACAAATCTGTTGTTCCGATTACACTCTGTCTACTGCACCATGCTGTTTGCTTTCATCATTCATCCGCTTCTTTGTTCTTCTCGAAGGATAATTAATAATTGCGGCACTTAATAGTTGTGGCGTGCGCCACAACCCAAACACGTGATTTTAACAAATGTGAATACGTGTGCGTAAGATGAGAGTGAACGGGTGTAGTACCCAAGGAGTTGTCTCTAGCATTTGTTAACGCTGTATAGTCGTCTTTTTGTGAGGTAGCTAGCTAATAATGTCTTTGAGGGGCGGATCTACTCCTAGATCCAGACTTCTAAAAGTGAGTGTTTCACTCTTATAATGGTGGACTCTCCAGCAATGTTTTACTGTAAAATTATCAACACTTACGCCATTAGAAATGCAGCTGAAGCCTTAAACAGTTAAAGACAAGACGATAATTATTTTTTAGAGGCGCTTATTGCATACAAAGGTAAAAGATAGCTGCTTCAAGTGATCTTTATACTGTGTGGAAAACAAAAAGAGTATAATATAGCTAGCTAGCTAGACAAAAAAAGTTAACAAACTAGCTATTTAAAAAATTAAAAGTTTTGAAAGGAAGTAGGGTTTGATATACACGCTACAAAAAGTAAGGAAACAAGCTCAAAAATGTTATAGCTGAAATGAGAAATGATCCAGCACTAAAAAGTAAGGAAACAAGATTAAACAACTACTTGCTAAAATGAGACACACTTTAATGCCTACTTTTGGCTAGCATCTTGAAATGAGACCATCAAAAGTAGGAATTAAAGTGTGTCTCATTTTAGCAAGTAGTCGTCTAATCTTGTTTCCTTACTTTTTAATGCTGGATCATTTCTCATTTCAGCTGTAACATTTTTGAGCCTGTTTCCTTACTTTTTGTAGCATGTATATCAAACCCTACTTCCTTTTGAAACTTTTATTTTTTTAAATAGCTAGTTAAGTTACTACAATACCAATTAATAAAAACCACTCGCACCAATTATCACAATCATAAGTACTATGCTAACAAAATTTGGGGTATAGCTGGCTGGAAATAGAGCATAATCTTAACTGCAGGCTTTGTTTGAGTAATTGCAAGTTATCATATATTTGCATGAGAAATAGCAGGCATAAAAAAGTGCCTGTTTTGCCAACATTGCAATGGAAGGGGAACGATGACAGAATGCTGGTGGAATAGTGGTATATAGAAGGCTGCTGAAATGGAATGCTATAAAAACATCAAGGGGCTGTTTAGTTGTACTGTGCCTGTTACAAATAGCTAGCCATACTATACATGTGAGTAATGGTTTTTGCGTTGTAACTGTCAAACTTGCAATGGCACTATATTAAAAAATACATACATGTCACGAGGAGTACTATTGCTGTGGAAAGTTTCACTGTTTTATGAAAAGTGCACGATCTTTGGTTGTGTCACTATATTAAATCAATATCAGATTGAATTGGTGGTTTGCTGCAATGAACAGCAGTTTAGGAGCCATTTAACACATAGATTCCATTCATACTAACTTCTAACTCTAGCACGGCACTGTATAGTTCAAAATAAATGGCAATGGGAAGTAATCAACCAGGCCTGGCTAGGCACGACAAGTTGACATGGGGTTGAGAGTGTAGTGTTCCACTGACAATACTGACAGTCACTAGAAATTACATACATAAAAACAAAAATGTCCTCACCTAAAGGAACTGACTCAAATGATTTGGTTTTAGATTTTGCTCGAATTGATATTTCAGGGTTAGAGTCATCCAAACAGAAATCATCAATGTCCATGTCTTCAGTAAGGTTGTACCACTCTGTTCCAAATTGATACTGCAAGCTACTTGGTTTGTAGCCAGGTTTTTTGTTAACAAATGCAGATAAAACTTGAGTGTGAAATTCAATAAAGTTGTCAGCTTTGATTAACTTATGAAATTTAAGATCATCGTACATGAAATGAGCCTTAATGCAAAATTTCACAATGTTTTTTGCTTTGTTGGATTCAAGATTTCTACTAGAAGTAAGTTCATTATTATTATTACCAGAGTGCTCTTGTGCAACATTAGGTGGTAGTGTGTCAAGACTTGCAGGACTGGATTCATCACTGTAACTCTTAAGTAGTACTTCATCAACACTCTTCTCATCTGCATAATAAATATAAATGTAAACAAAAATTAAGTATACATATTAGTTGATTAAATTGTGGAGTCTAAAAACTGCTTTAGATTTTGTTCAAATTATTAATGGTGTCATGAACTGAATGATTTTATCATTATTATTATTACATCATATTATATTATTACATAATAAAGGAAATTATGTCACAATATTTGTTGTATAAATATGTCTTTTCAAATCATAAAATCACTTTGAGAGAAATGATCAGCGGTTGCAAATCGTCCGTTCTTCTTCGTTAGCGACACGTGGCGCAGTGAGCAGGGTCGTCCTCGTCCAGCTACTGAGGAATGTCTGGACCGATAAGGAAACTACTTGTACCGACAAAGAAGAGGCTATTCGACTACTTCAAGGATGTCAAGAAGTTTATGGGGTCGCCGATAAACAAAGAAGCGATAGAAGACGAAGAAGCAACAGTAGAAGAGTATGTTGAACGTATAAGTAACAATGTTTTATTTTTAGAGAAATGCAACCAAGAGTGGGCAACGTTGCTGAAAGAAGTGAAAGGTGAACGAAAGGTCACTGAAGAACAAGAGCACGCACGAGCCGCAGAAGGTCCAGAGGGATATGTAGAGGCTCTGATAGCAGCGGGTGAGGTTATAGCTCGTTTAAAAGGGAGACTTAAACGCATAAAGCGAAGGTATGAACAAAAGGAACTCCACGAGCAAAAGGAAAGGCTTCACCAACCTGCTTTCGATTCGTCCTTGGTAAATACCCACTCAAATCTCTCAAGTCGCAGTCAAAATTTGACCAGTGTTGTTAAGGTCAATTTACCCAAAATACAGCTGCCAAATTTTGAAGGAAATGTACAACAATGGACTGAGTTTTGGGATATGTTCAAAACGTGTGTAGATGAGCAAAATATTTCAAAGGCTTGTAAGTTTAATTATTTGAAGAGTGTGTTAAAGGATGCTGCAGCAGCAGCCATTTCAGGCATTTCAATATGTGATGATAATTATGATGATGCAGTGGCTTTGTTGAAAGAACGATTTGGTCAGGAGGAAGTAATAATAGAGTCATTATATGCAAAATTGCAGAGCCTCCCAAAGTCGTGTAACAAATTTACAGAAGTTCGCCAACTTACAATCTATAGAAAAGGTTTTAAGACAATTAGAAGCCCAAGGAGAAGCTATTAACAACCAGAGAATATTAATACAGTTGGTTCTTTCTAAATTTCCATCTGAGGTTATTGTTAAATTAGAAGAATCCAAACAACCCACCAAAGGGTGGAATATGGAAGACCTAAGGACAGCTATTTTACAATATATCAGAATTCAGGAGAATGTTTATCGTTACTCTGGTCAATTGCCACCTGTTTATAATGGAAAGGGTCAAGGTCAGTTTACAAGTCAAACACATAACACAGGTTGTTTTCCGGGTCAATTACCACCTGTTTATAATGGAAAGGGTCGCCAACCTCAAGTTAACTCTGTGGAGGTTTTTAGTAGTGTCAGTGGAAGAAGGGTTATGAGGCCATGTATCCCTTGTTCTGGCAACCATTACCATGATCAATGTAATGAGTATGTAAGCTTAACAGATAGAAAGAAAAGATTGACTGAACAAGGGCGTTGTTTTGTTTGTTTAAAAATTGGTCATTATTTAAAAAATTGCCCTAGTCTAAAGAAACGTTGTTGTGATCACTGTGGGAAACAAGGTTACCATAACAGATGTTTGTGTCCTGTCAAATTTCCAGAGAAGATTTCTAATAATGATAATGCTGAGGCCTTTTGTAGCACTGACTCTAATGGCGTCACCTCTTTACCACCTGATAGTAGATTGTCTGAGGAGGTACAACTGAAAGATGATCATTTAACTTATGCCACGGAGAGTTTATTGGCGTCGGGTGAAAGAGTTCTCTTGCAAACTGCGTTTTTAGTTCTGATGGTCAGACTTTAATTAATGCCTGTGTACTTCTAGACAGTGCCAATCAAAGAACTTTTATGACAACCAAGTTGGAACAACAATTGAAATTACAGTTCTGTCAGAGAGAACACCTTTCAGTTTCCACATTTGGTGCTGAGAAGACGAGAGAGATTGATACTCATGTTGTGAATTTCAAGATGAAAGCTAAGGATGGATCATGCTTGTCGTTGTCAGCCAATGTCCTTGATCGGATCACCGGATTTATCCACAGAAGTCTGTTATTACAGAAAGATGTGGAGTTTTTGAAGTTAATACCCCAGTACCAGTTGGCTGATACAATCCCAAATGTAACAGAGACTACCTCCGTAGATATCTTAATTGGAGCTGATTTTTTCTGGGGTATAATTGGCAGTGATAAGGTAACTCTACCCTCAGGTATGTTCATGTCGTCTTCAAAACTTGGATATATTATTACAGGAAGGTGTCATAGTACTGATTGTTCTGCCAGTACTGTACATACAATGTTTGTGACCTTTGATATTGATAAACATTTAGCAGAATCGTGTTGTGGTTTATCTGAGTTGTGTTCTTTGTCTGATTCTTCAGTTGTGAGTAAACCATCCTTAGAGAGTTTATGGTCTCTGGAGATTATTGGAATCAGGGATACCTTAACTCCAGATAACGATGATGAGACTCTTCATAAGTTTTGCGAGAATGTTAAGTTTAGTGATGGAAGATACCAAGTTGTGTGCCATGGAAACAACAACAATTCTGTTTGCCGGATGCCAACTATATGTTGGCGTTAAAGCGGTTGAAGTCATTGGTCAATCGTCTTCAGCATGACCCAGAGCTCCTACAGAAATATAGCAACATAATCAACCGACAAGTACACAAAGGAATTATAGAGACAGCTGATAATTTCACCTCGAGTGGTACAAGGAGCCATTACTTGCCCCACCACCCAGTCCTGACGCCATCAAAAGCTACCACAAAAGTTCGCATTGTTTATGATGCGTCAGCCAAGGTTCAGAGAAATTCAAGCAGCTTAAATGAATGTTTACACCGTAGTCCCACTATACTACCTGACTTGATTGGGTTACTAATAAGATTCAGATTACATTGGATTGTCGTTCTTGAAGACAAATATGATGATACTGAATATATTCCAACATTGGATTCTGCACAAAGTTTGTTACAGTATTGGAGAAGAAACCAGAAGCAATTACAATTGTTTTGGAGAGAATGGAGGAAAGGTTACTTGCTTACCTTAAGAGAAACACTTCCACTTGAACATAGAGGTCCAAAAAGTCAAGTACGTAGAACACCAGAAATTGGAGAGATTGTAATTCTAAGAGACGATGACCTTCCACGCAGGATGTGGAAGTTGGCTAAAGTAACTGAGTTGATTCGAGGTAGGGACTCTCAAATTCGAGCAGCAAAAGTCAAGTTACCCAACAAGAACAATTTAGAAAGATCGATTAATTATTTATATCTCCTTGAAATTAAATCAATCACCCCTAACAAGGAAGACAAGGAAGAATTATCTGACAGTAACGTAGAAGATTCATCAACGCCAATAAAGAGAGCTGCAGCTGTTGAAGCAAGAAACAGAATATCTAGACTATTACATGATGATGATGAAATTACTGGAGTCTTCTTTTGCGTTTCTCCTGGGAGTGTCATGAACTGAATGATTTTATCATTATTATTATTACATCATATTATATTATTACATAATAAAGGAAATTACGTCACAATATTTGTTGTATAAATATGTCTTTTCAAATCATAAAATCACTTGAGAGAAATGATCAGCAGTTGCAATTCGTCCGTTCTTCTTTGTTAGCGACAAATGGTTCTTTCTGCAGTAGTATTGACAAAGCAATACTAGCACTATGACAGCCACTTATGATCACTAAACACAATTAAGCACCTTCATTATATCATTGCTCATAAGGAATGTGTGTATACTCATTGGCTAAGGTTATGATATATCAAACAATTACGCAGGTGAGAATACTTACAAAACCTGCTTTAAGGAAGCTCAAATCTCAACAAGTGCTCAGTAGATTTGTATGTATTTGTACATAATTTGTGTCACGTGATCCTTCTCATATGATAGCGGGTGTTTAAATGAGGAAACGGTGCTGAATCAGATCAATACATGGCTAGAGTTTCCAAGAGCAGACCACATGGGATAAAGAAGCAGAGCAGCTGTTATATTGTTAATACATATATATGTGTCCTAAAACGATCACGTGATAGCATGGATACACCACAAGATATGGCTGTGGCTGATCACTGTGAAAGATACCAGTTCTTTCAAAGGATAAAAATGCAATATCAGAATTTAATGGATATGTCAGTTTGCACAAGATTAGCTGATGGTGGCAGAATATACGTATAGACAGTTAGACACAATAACAGCTATAGTTTAATAGCCACAAGTAGAATGAAAAAATTAAGTTGGATTAGGGATCAAAGTAGTGAAATTTAACAGGGGAATAGCTAAAAAGTAGTGAAACAAGAGAAGTTGTCTATACCTGCAGATATACATATACTAATGGACATTTCATCCCTATACTCCATGACTGAAATTGGGATTCAATGTTTTGCAGGAGAGACAACCTCTCTTGTTTTTACTACTTTTTAGCTATTCCCTTACTTCACTACTTCTTTTCTTGATCCCTAATCCACCTTAAAATGTAATTATGGCAACTGAACCCATACATATTGCATAAAAAGAACAAATGGCACCAGGCATGCCATAAAATTAATTTTGCATCTGAACACACCCTTCCTGAAAAGTTAAGGGGCTATTACACTTCATTTTCAGCTATGTTTCGCCCGTTACACAGTGTTACAAATGAAGAACAGTACAAGAAATACCTCTGCTATCAATCCACCTGTACTTGACCTAGCACGAATTGAAGAAGCCATATCACACTACCACAAATTGATACCTTGTGTTGTCAACAAAAAGAACTGGTAGGACAAAGGAAAGCATGATGAGTGTATGTACTGTGGTTGGCGAAAAGGAACATCTCTGGACAGCGACATAGAATGGTGAAGAAATCAAGCCTGTAACCTTATCCATTGTCTAGTTATGCTTGGCTAAAGGCATCAGTTAATCAGTCACAGCTAGTATAAAATTCTGTTAAATAGAAAATTTCATAGAAAGTTGTTGGAAGGGTTTAGGATTGCTCTGAAGATCTTTACGGGCTTGGCTATGCCTAAACAATACTGCCAAGCTGTTATAAAGGAAAAGTGAGGCTGCTTTTTGGGTGATATTGTTGGCAAGAAAACCCAAACCTCCATGATCTCTACCGTACTGCATGATAAACAATAGTAGGGAATGGATAGCCAGCATAGGTGCACACAACCACACAGCAATTATTAGCCTAAGGGAACACTTTGTGTATGTTTTGTTTGTTCTTTCCATCAGGTGGATATGCTTTGTCTGCAAGAGTATCTCACCACTGGCAAAGGATCCAATCATCTGTGTACCTTTCCCTCCTTCCAAATACAGGGAAAAGTGATCAATAGGACATCTATAAACAGTGCCATAGCCAGCAGTGTGTGTGTGCCAGTGGAAAATGATACACATGCATGGGCAATGGGGTTTAACTGGTATCTGACAATCACAACACTATACACCCTTGAATTAAAATTTGACGTGGATGAGTCAATGGGATTAGTTGATTTGCTTACACTGTATAAGGAAGGCTATACATGACAAGGTGGTGAAGGTCGGCACAATCAGATTATGATCCCAAATCAAGCCGACATAAAGCACATTAATTACAGATCCTTTTTCCACTGCTACCGGTAGCTAAGTGCCGGTACATCTGTGGCGATGGCACAGTGATGTGTGCATGCATTCTCAACATACAGGATTTATTTATTGTTACTGGGCAGACAGCTGGAAAAAGACAGAATTAACTACAACAGATAACTAGTAGAAGGTGGAAAGTAATTCAGCTAGCAAGCCAGGTGAAGGATGAAGCATAGCTACATAGCTGCAAACAGTACAAACAATCAACATGAAAACATACTCCGGCTTAATCTTGTTCTTCAAGCCTGAGCGCATCCGCTGGCATCTGGCATGGCGACTTGGGACTCACTGTGCCAAGACTGAACACTTGGAAAATGAAGAGTGGAATTACAATTACTATACATATATTTGTGCAATGGCGAATCTATCCCTGGTTAGTGCATGTCTATAAGCCTTGTAGCTTTCAAGTACATTCATTCATTATTTATGACATAATTTTGATCACATTTCTTATTATTCTTAGTACTTGGTTGTACATATAATTATTCACTAGGCCCAGGGGACATATATCCAAGTACAATCACCAAAAGGACAACCTAACAATAGGGCAAGTACGCACAATGCATAGCCAGTACAGTATGTGTGTGGGTGGAAAAGATACACATACACAGTAAGTAGCACAATTATAAGGGAATTGACTGTCGCATTAACATGAGTGATATATTCATATGCAATTACAGTCAGCGTGAATTCTCAGGGACTGTTCTCTTGATTATCCTACCATGGAAGATGTTAAAAGCTGATGGTGGTCAGAACTCCGAATGATACTTGATTGCTTTTAGACAATGATTGATATGCATAACAAATAGTGTTTGAAGTGGTGAAAGGGCACTAGGATGATGATGTAAAGTTTGTGTAGTATTGGTTTTGTTTTCGAATGAGAATAGCCCAAACCAGGTCATTTGTTCTTTTCAAAACTCCATTACGCACACAAAGCCATAAAAGATCACACTCAGAGTTGGGTTTGCTACTTGTTGAAATAAAATCTGTTCTTTATTAAACTATCCAAGATCAAAATACTTTAATAGAGCAGTTACTAATTATGTAGCCAAGTGTATCTGATAACAACAAAGTTTGCACTGAATTTCATAGCTACTAACTGAAGGCACCAGTGATGTAAATTCTAGGAGACTCTATAGTTATATGCACATTGCAATTTGATCAGTTTCGTGTGTATACTGAAACACTGACTGTACGTAGAATGCAAAATTGCTCTATCCAAAACAATTTTTTATAAACACAGGATTAATAAAAAGTACACAAACTAGCTAAACCAGCTAAATAAAAATTGAAAATTTTAAATGGGGATTGCTGAAGTCATGAAACAAGAAGGGATCACTGGGGTGGTAATGTTAACCACAAATCCCTATTTTGATTCAGCTCAAAACAAGGAATGGAGCAAAAAACTGTAATTCTATGACAAAGAGACAAAATACCAAATACCTCAGCAATCCCTTCTTGTTTCATGGCTTTATTTTCAATAATCTCTATTCCCCATTTGAATTGTTCAATTTTTATTCAGCTAGTTGTTATAGCATCAACTTGTCTTCATGCACTATCAATATATTGTACCTTGGATGGCTAAATCATCATCCTTGTGATATAAGTCTGCAAGTATTTTACGGTGTCCCTCATACTCTCTTGACCTCTCTAGAGCATATTGAAATAGTTCAGCACCTTCTGGGTGATGCTTTGCTGATTTTAGTATAAGTTTTACAGCTGGTTTCTGCGATTTGCTTTCTATTTTATCCTTATCTTGATGCGATATCAATTCCAAATCCAGCAATATAGGAGTTATCAATGAAATATTGAGATTTTCAAGGACAACTTCAAACTCATGAGATGTTACTGACAATGATGGCATCTGTATACACAAACACTGACTTAACACATTTTTGTTTACATATACATAAGGGTTAAAATCACTGATTTCAAAGTTTTTGGTCTACCTAACAGCAAGAAATTTGCTGTGAATATTTTTGCTAACTAATTTGTTTGCATCTAGTCTCATACCACACTGCATTTTCCTTTCGTGTTTGAGTGGGGGTACACCCAGCAATCTGGGTACAAGAATATGCTGCATCATAGGTTTGCTTGTAATACCATGAAATTTTATTACTGACATCATAAATCTGGTTCAGCCTCAAACATTTTCCCTTTGAAAATTTTACATATAGAGCATATTCACATGATGTCAAAAGTGTAACGTTTATTTAAAACTTGTGGCAAGTTATATTGTGATGTCAGAAAGTTGACCAACTATGACCTAGAACTTCTAGTATATCATTACCCATTGACAGTCCCACTTACTCTTGTAGTAGCAAAGCATAGGTAAAAATTAAACAATTTTTTCATGTTGTATTATCAAGGCAGTGACATGAACAACATTATATTCTGTTATGAGTATAATAACAATGATATGTACCACTCTGCATGGGCAGTTAAAAGGCACCGCCAGTGCCATAATTTGTATATTGCACTGCTGTAGACCGCAGCGAGTGTATTATAACTTATAACGCACTGGTTGTGGTTTTGTAGACCACAACGAGTGCATTATAAGTTATAATGCACCAACCGCAGTGCAATATACAGATATTGCACTGGCTGCGGTTTTGTGCAGCATAGCACAAGTGCCGGTGGCGAAGACCACTACGACACCTCACCTAATAGGTGGAAAGACACTTCACAGATCACTCGAATTCTTTTATAGCCTGACATGTAAAGGTCGATTGTGGGCCATAACGTCACCAATATGTATAATGTTTACAAGCAGCCAATGGCAATCGAAAAAGCCAAAGCGGGTGGCCACAACTCTAGTCTACATATATATAAACGTAATTATACACCTTACTAATCTGGTGCCATCTTAGCCCAGATTAAATTTAATTGTAGTCCACTTTGACAATGACTCAATAAAACAAATATATTCTAAATAATACTAACCTTTACGTTCGATTGTGGTAACCAGTTTTGTCATGCCACCAGATTCGAGTGTGAATAGTAAGAATTAGACTAGTATCGTTTAGTAGTTAGGTTTTGTTTACTTAAACCGTCTATTTAGCTGCTTTTTTTCGCTCGAGAGAATCACTATGGCGATTAGTCTGGTGCTTAGTCTATATGGCACGCTGGCATGCTGAGCACTACATGATGAGAGTCGAACAGTGAATGCAGGATAGTGATATAACCCATAGCGTACTAGCTTTCAATATCTCAGGTGGCTGTAGTACTGCAGGGGGAACGTCATCGCAACGTCCGGCTTGGTTACCCACAATCGATGTTAGAAACCTGGCCTTTATAAGTGCTACAGCTGTCTTGCGAGACTCTCCCCACCTATTAGGTGAGTGGTACATAACAGTTATACAACGTGCACTCGTGCTCTGCCTGTATAAACGCACTTGCCTTCGGGCCTAACGGCCCTCAGGCTCGTGCGTTTATATCAGGCAGAGCACTCGTGGCTGTTGTATAACTATATAATATCTGAGTATGCTATTTTAAATTCCAGTGCATGGGAGTTTACGGATATCAAAAGGTTTTAAACTTCATAGCTACTAGAAAGACAGTATATACAGGCTATAAAGTAACAATGGATGATTTCATGAAGCAGCAGTTTCCAGGTGTAAATTGCCTTTGTTTTGGGGTTGATAGAGTGGAGTCGTGTGGCATGCAAGGGCTAAAAAGACTGGTAAGTGGCAAACATTAGTCTGAGATAGAACGATGGAGCCAGAGGTTATTGAAAGAAGTTGGTTCTTCACTGTAGTGACTACTGACTGATTGCTGGAGCAAAAACTGACACATACTGTTAAACCATTGCATTGGTATAGCATCACTGTATAAAGGATTGACCATGTTATTGCAAGATTTGCAAGTGTAAGCACTGTACTGGTGCGTTATTTGTAATAACATTCCATATTTGGCTATTTGCCCCATTGGTAAACAATACCATTCATAGTTGATATGATGGCATGAACTATGAGTGGCTCTGCCATAGAGTGATATATTAGTTATGTGGCACACAGTATAAACACTTTGGTAGTGGTGTATACAGACAAAAAAATTGTTGGTTGTCATTAGTTATCAAATTAGACTCTATCTCCTATACTGATCAACCGTCTTCAACATTTCTTTATACCATAGCATCATGCATTCTAAGCAATGCTCCATCATCAGTGGAAATTCACACCCCATATTATTACTTTTAATACATGATGTCATCTGTTGTAAGAGTTTGTGCATTATACCATATCCTTATGGCCTGGAGGTAAGACTATAGGGTGTCCTATGCTGATATCAGATAGCTAGACTAGCTATAGTAAGTGACCATGCTTCTAATAGTATCTCATTCATAGGTGATTACAATAATGAGACATGTAATAGATTGTAGTCACTGTATTTACAAAAAAATTGAATGAGGTGTGGTGAAAGCCCCAATGGCACAATAAATATCACATTCTCCCAAACCTGCTACAGGAAAAATCAATTCGTGACCATCATACAGTAATCATATATGAATGGGTTGTATAGCTAGTCTACTTTCTGACATCACAACAGAATGCCTCATCTGGTTGCCAACTCATGTTAGGATATGGGATGTTCTGTGGTAATTATTTCATGAAGTAGACTATCATATGCTCAGAAATTTTTGCGGTACGTAATTTTCACGGTTAGTACAGCTACCGTGAAATTTTATCCCGAGAAAATTTATGTGCGTCCTACAAACTTCAACTCACCTTACTAATAAGTTAGTGTGGCTCCTGGTGTGTGATAGTGTTGTAGGCATATGCAGACTCCACATTATACTTACAAACAGTATCACACATTCCTGATTTTAAAGTGGGCATGGCTCATGAATGAAGCTGGCCTACTGCAAGACTATAGACTACCGGTATGCCTCGTACAGAGATTGTCACTACTGTGCTACTTGGTTCAGATGTGCTTTAGCAATCTGTACAATGATTGAAGTAAATATCAATGCAGACCCTTCGTAGCTGTGTTTGAGAACAAACTTTTCGAATCGAGCAACAGTAATCCATGAAATATAAAATAAGAAAATTCTGGGCTAAGCGGCATTCATGAAATTTAAAATGTGAAAATCCTGACTAAGGATATAACCATGAAATATACATACTGCGAAAATTTCTGGGTATACGGTACCTTATGCTATCATCATCCATTAATACGTGACTGGATCTGCAAAAACCTGACATAATGGAGCATGCCTAAATTTTACAGTATAAAACATTGATTACAATGGGTAACAATGGGTAAAATACTTGCATATTATAAAATTTTTTTTAAACATTTTGTTCTTTGTGAAAAAAGGCTCTAATGATAAAAACCTGGTTGTAACATTTATTGTACCATTGGGGGTTTCACCACACCTCATTCAATTTCTTTGTAAATACAGCGACTACAATCTATTACATGCTTCATTATTGTAATCACCTATGAATGAGTAATAACATACTATATACTAGAAGCGTGGTCACTTACTGTAACTAGTCTAGCTAATGTTACTACCCATGCATTCATAGAGGTGATTACCTTATGATCATGTATTGGCTGCAGAGTTTGAATTTCAGTCTTGTGAATATGCTCTACATATATATACAGTACAAACTACAAATAGAACATACTAATTCACAAAGAAATCATGATGAATGCAGTGCCTACTTCTGCATCAGGTCTGGTAAAATACATTTTAAACTAAATGGCACTACACTTTAAATATAAAACTGCAGCTGTGATGGTGATTCCTTATCAACCAGATTAACACTGCCACTAGCTCAATTGCTTTGCTTGAGTTGACATGTCCACTAGACCATCTGGGCAGCTAGGTCATGTAAACAGAACCGGGAACAGAACACAGGAAACTGTTAGCAGAATTGGAAGATTCAATTCTAACTTTTACGAAACTCTTTAAGTTAGTGTTTTGAGCCATTATCACCATTTCTATGCCAAGAACTTATATTTTATTCACCAAACATACACACACATCAGTGCCAACACTACGGCAAATTTTGGAAGACGCTTTCACAGCAGTACATCACGGCTTCCCAAAGAATATTTATGGTTCAGGATTCATCGCTGCGAGTGGTTCCCTCCCCAGACTGATTTTCACTGTAATCGATGCCATGCATACATACTTTTTTGTACTCTTTCCATGCCTGTTTTGGTGGCGTGACCGAGGACTCATTTGTGTAGTTCATTGTGCCACGGTCTCGTTATCTCAATAATAATGGCTCGAATAATGGTTTCTAATTCTAAACCGAACGTCAACGTTTTGATAATAAACCAGAACTATAACAATAACGTGACAGCGGTCCGTTTAGACATCCCCCAATATTGTGAAATACGCGTGAATAAATGAGAGAAGAAAAATTAGGGCGAAAACCATACACAGTAAAAACACTTTATCATTTATACGCTGCAGTAATTCATGCTTACATTTGTCACCTTGATAGGTCAATTTATCGTCATATCAAGACTAGAATACCCTCGAAGCCATCTCAGCAGAAATTGATGAGGAGACGCCCGGAGTAATCACGTGATATTATACTACTATGATCTATTTTAAGTAATCTCGCACCGTAAATCCTCTTTCCATAAATCTACGGAATAAGCTATTTTGAATGCATATAGATATAGTAGGCAGTTACCTACCTGTTTGTTTTACACTTTTGACATCATGTGAATAGTGTAAAATTTTCAAGATGGAAATATTTGCCGGAGGCTGCATGAGCCAGATTTCAGTATGATGTCAGTAATAAAATTTCATGGTATATTACAAGCAAACCTATGATGCAGCATATTCTTGTACCCAGATTGCTTTGTGTGGGTGTACCCCCACTCAAACATGAAAGGAAAATGCAGTGTGGTATGAGACTAGATGCAAACATATATTAGTTAGCAAAAATTTTCATGGAAAATTTCTTGCTGTTGTGGGTATAGACCAAAAACCTTGAAATTGAAATCAGTGATTTTACTAGTACTATTGGGTTGTTTACTGTTTACTAGATTGTTTAGTTCAATGGGCACAAGTATATATATGGCAAATGTCATTCAATATTGTGGTCATGGCTCATGAAGTGTATAGCAAATCAAAATCCATGCAACATACATTTGTAACTAAGTGATAAAGTATCCAGGGTACTAAATTTCTTGAAGTGTAATCTATAAAGAAAATCAAGGATTCAGCATAATAACAACTGTTTGTCCTATACTAGAATATGTGTATGCATCCATTGTTTGGGACTCATACCAACAAGTATATATCAACTCACTAGAAAAGTACATGCAGAGGTCAGGAGAAGTGCATGCAATTGCAAGGTGGGTATCCAATAATTATACACTACAGCATATATGGACATGTAACTGCTATGTTAGAATCATTGAACTGGCATGGGTCACTTTAAGAGTGTTGTAAAGTTGCAAGACTGTCCTTTTTTCATGACATCATATATATTATATACATACAGATCTAGTGTAGTATATATACCCCCAGCATTTCTTGAAGACAACCAGGCACACTTGCCACCACCATCAACTTCATTTTATTCAAATATGCCTTACCAATTCAATTTTTTTCTAATACTTCTAAGCAAGTGTTTAATTCCGTTGATGAAGGATCGGTTTCTTCTCAAATAAGCATGACCAGCATATGTCATCATGAGATCAAATAAACAAAATATTCTTGTGATCTTCTAAATTTTGATTCTATATTAAACAAGTGACTTTTTAAATGTGCTCTATCACTGAAGCTATTTAATTCTTTCTTTTCTTCATCAGCCCGTATGTGTTCTTCTATAATTCCTCACATCAGGTATACTATATGCCTAGGGGGGAGGGAACACTACATACACATTATTAGTTTTAAATGATTAGCTAACTGCAAACTTTAATACTGGCTTCTTGCCAGTCATCTCAATTAATGAAATCGATAAGGAATTCCAATCATTGATATATATATATAGTTCTTGGGAAATAGCTATATTTTTGATATGCTGTGATGTTTATATGCTTGGAGACAGATGATAAATCTATCGATCAAAAGAAATATGCCTGATGTTGGAAATGATACTGAGAAAATGGAAAAAACACTACTTTTCATGGAAAAATCGTGGACCATGTATGATAAGAGATAAAGGAAAAATTTGAACTACCAGCAACCCTATTTTGGATGAATTTTTAACTTACTACATGCTATTTTATCAAACTCATTGAAACTGGGAATGAGAATGTTCCTTGTGTTGTGAAGAAATTTCATATTGTCTGTAGTGAAATGAGATGGGAAAGGAATGATATGTCATGGAGCAAGATTAGGGAGTAGCTCCATTGTGATGGTGCTGGTTTTGGATGATTGAAGTCTGGGCATCCTATTCAAGAGTAGAGAATCCGCCCTTTCAAGAAGTGCAACAAACTATAGAGGTGATTAATTTGTTTGTTGGAAGAATGTTTATATACCTCTTAACACTAGAAGATACCTCATGCAATCATTCTTTTAGTTAAGGACAACTATACATTTGGTGTTGGTTTTACATTCTGAGGCCCACAAGCCATACTAGTGGACACTACATCTCCAGTAAATCCAACAGTCCTAACAAAGTTGCTTCTGAAGATGGACAGCGAACATTTGAAATTTTATCCAGCACACCTAAGACTCGTAGTTACTCACAAGCAGCAAAAAGCAGCTCATGATAAGCTGCATGTTTAATGTTTAAAATAAGATGGTGTGTCTAAGGCCGTGCAAAGTTAATTATATGTTTCTGGTCCTACCAATTCCCCAAAATTGACCAGGTGACCAGGCTTTTTTTTTTTTGCAACTTTTTGATGTGGTACACTACATTTGACATAGCAGTACATGGAATTGTAGGGAAAAACAAAGTTATTGTATAAAGTTAGTGCATCTTTAGTGTTTACAAGACATGAAACCTTTCAACGGAGATAAAATATTACAAATTATTTAGGGGTGCGACAATATATTGATATGTTGCAATATTTTCTATCACAATACAGTACGTGTGATGAAACATATCAATACATTGCTTATTGCAATATATTGAATATTGCTGGGCTGTAATGAGCTGTGGCTTGTGGATAATTAGCCTATCCTCCTGGAGGGCAGGAATCAAAGTGACCAGAATGTAATTGTTGATGTTTTAGAAGCCACATATCCTAAACAAACAGTGCTGGTTGTAGTACTGCCTACTTGTATTGTAATACCTATTTAACAACTGTTCGTTCGCCATTAGCAGCTTTTGACTGGTGGGTGTACATCATATGCTACCTGCTGTATCTTGTGAAGCTTAAATCCATGAGTTATTTACACAAGTATAGCACTTCAACATCGCCAAACGCCTTAATCCAAATATTGCAATACAGCAATATTTTTTAAGGCAATACACAATATGGTATATACCCATATTGTTGCATCCCTAAAATTATTGTGGTGACTGCACAATCCATTCAGCAAAAAAAAAAAAAAAAAAATGACCAGGAAGGGAACCAGAAACATATAATTAACTTTTTGTGGCCTAATCTTGATTCTATGCAGGTGATGGTGTATTATTCAATTATCTTGCCCTTGTACAGTTGCATACATATGTACTGTATTTTGAGCAAGGAAAAGATATGGTATTATGTGATAAGCACATATACATGTGCATTATTATGTCATTTCTATATGTATCACTGCTTCCACTTCATGTTAGGTGTATTTTGCCAAAAATTATAAATTAAAACATGTTCACAGATCATTGTAATACAAGTCAGCCAATACAAACCTTGAACTGGAAGTAGTTATTACACACTTTACAATGGGAAAGGTGAGATAAACAGTGAAAGTCAAATGTGCAGGTGGCAATACCAAGCTTGATGCATGCAAGGACTGGTGAGTACAATAAGCATAATGAATATCTAATGCACAAAAAAAGGAAGAAGCACATGTTATGTGCATAATTTTATACAAACAGTTGCATGTACAGTGCAGTGTGAAGTGCAACAGTGCATGGCTGCATGTTGGGGCTTCCTTACCAGACAAACAGGTATACAACTCCACATTTAAACTGCTGAACTAAAGGTTCAGAAATTGACTCTTGCTCATGACAATTGCAACTTTTTTTTTTCTTTCCACTGATCATACCTTTTGCCAATTACTGTGAAGTGGAAAGTGTTATGCTTGACAGTTATGTGGCATTACTATTGCACTGCAATTGTACAAAACAACAAAAAAAACATTTATAGCTATATGCAAGTAACTAACACACATACACTGGATTATAACTGTAACAGGGATTTGGTACCTACAAAAAAAATCCTATATATTATGTAGTCACTAAAAATGTTGGTGAATTGCATGAATATAAATATACTTGCATGTCAAACAATCCTCAACTTGTGTACTGATCCTATCTACTGTGTACAAAAAATGCATTACTTTTATGAAGTGACAAAATACTGACCACCCTTGCAAAGATATTTTGTTTTTACACTGTGAGGTACTGCAGCTTCTTTCTGCAGCCCTGATGATGTAGCTTGGTAAGTTGGAGACATTGGTGATGGTTCAACGCTGATGGCACGGATTCCCCTTAAATTAAATCCTACAGTAAACTTAACATGTTGCCCATTATTTAACTGATCAGAGGGAGCAGGATCATAATGCACATGGATTCCCTTCCATGATAATGACACATTTTTTCTTTTTTCAAAATCATTTTGTTCTAGAATATTTACTCTTCCTTCAAACTGGCGCATTTTGCTAAGCAGTTGTTCTCCAGAACATAAGCATTGAAAACCTTCACCTGCTGCATGTAACCATTCTACAATTCTGGATCGTGATTTCTTTAGTTTTCCTTCTTCTTGTACTTTTTTATTACAATCTTTAAAATTTTTTATTATCATAGGAGTTTCTGCATGATCACAAGAAATCAGTTTAATGAAATAAAATATGCTGAAATAAAAATTTAGCCACATGCTGCTTTCTTTTGTCCTTGTTATAGCAGAGTACCAGTTTTTCAACTTTCTTTCTATTTCATCAATTTTGTTACCAGTGGGCAACTTTCTAACAACTGACAGCCACAGTAGCATATCTGTATCATTATAACCAACAGTAGCAAAATTTTCCTCTAATATATGTAGCAGGTAATGATACTCATATGCAGAGGCTTTAACATTTGCTTTGTGGCGGGTAGGCATTTGGCCAGGAAGACAAAGCTGAACATAACGCCTTCTGCAAACTACCTTATGTTCAGATTTGACATTGCTATCAATTAAATCTTGAAGAATTTTTTTCTGTTCTTCAGGATCAGAATCTATAATGTTGTGGTATTCTGTTTTATGTATAGCAACTGACGCTTCATGACTGTCAGAATCTTTGCCTCCAGCACCACACCGTATATAATCTTCCACCATTTTAAATAGTCGAGTGCACTTAACAACCGATTCTGTCAAATGCAGACTGCTAAAAACTGTGACTGTAAAGTCTTTTCCTGGGTTATTCTTCACAAAATGTTTCTTTGCTTTGCTTAAAAGTGAAAGACAAACTTTTATTTCACCATTCAATGGAAAATGTAGAGAGTTACTATTGTAAGATTTTTGGTAAGCTTCACAAGCACGATCATAGTAAACATAAGCATGCTCTTGAGGATTATCCCAATCTGGGTTGTTGTGATCTGTCAAATAATGCTCTAATTTATCACGATAAATGTCACCCTTAATATTTTTAACAATAGCAACCTCACTGTTCTGAAAAGCCAACGTTTCAGCACAATCAATAGCAGCTAATGCTTGCTCAAAATCATTGACTTGCTTTGACAAATAGCGAGCCAAATGACCATATGCATGGCAATTATTTATTAAGGGCAAAGCACACTGAAGTACTGCTATTGCTGCCTTTTTACTTTCTCTTTCTTCTATAGCTAAAATAACCTCTGAAAATGATTTCCGAGTAAAATAACTTTCTTTCGAATAATACATTTCACGATCATAAAGGAGTTTAATAACTGCTGATTCAATGCCTTTATTGGGATATTCACTGTCACACAGCATGTACTGCAAGAATTCACACATTAGCTCTGACAATGGAATACCAGATGTTGACAAGAAAAAATCAAGAATTTCATTTGCAACAATAGAATGCACAATGCGAAACTGGCCTAACGGATCAACCACTGCAAATTCTTTAGCACAGTCAGGAAGAACAGTACTAAGATCACAATTTTTTGACTGAGTGAAGTTCATTACTTTGTAGCATAGGTGTTGAAAACTTCTGGAAGGTAGTACTTCAGAAATTTTAAACGCAAACAGTAGTGACAAATGTGCTAATACACGTAGCATTTTGCAAGAAGAAATTGCTTGCAAGCACCTCTTAATGTGATCCTTCATTGGTTTGCGAAAGTCTTCACCCAAGCACATGATGCCATAGAAATGAAATGTTTCAAATAACTGAATCATTCTACTTGATATGTTAGTTATGTAAACCCTTCTGTACCCAGGTTCTGTGATTGTACCAATTGAGCACCATTTGTCTAATTTACCATTCTCCCATTCTACTTCAACCTCATAAAAATCTGATTGACGTCTTATCTTGGATATAATTCCACATTGAAACTTGGCTCTATTAATATTGTCTTGTACTTTATCTCCTACTTTAGGGACTACCATTGAAGCAATTATTTCATTAATTTTTTCACTACCAGCAGACACCTTTTCTTCATCAAAAGCTGTACACAGTTTTTCTTGGAAATTATAAACATCCCTTTTCGTTAATGTAGATGGAAGAAAATAACTATCAGTATTGTCAGTTTTGATTCCAGTGGAAATGATGCTATGCATATCAGTTTTAAATCGTTGAACATGCAGAAAAACCATTGGTATACCATCAATCTGGACTCTATTCGTAAGCTGAGGCACAGTTTGAAATGCAGACTCTTCATCTATCAACATCAATATGGGCATTTCTACCAATTTATAGAGAGTCTTAAGGGCCTGACTAGTATCTCTTATTTTGGCATCAGAGGATTGATAATTTGGTTTCAGTATAACACAAGGATATTCTGTTCTAAGCCACCAAATAATTCTTCTAGACAAAGTGGTTGCACCAGCACCAACAGTGTGGTATAAAACATACTTGGCTGGTTCGGTTTTATGGTTTGTTCGTTCCTTTAACAGTTCCTTTAAATGTGCGATAACTTCACTTTCTTCTTCCCTTTCAATCGCATCACCACTATTTAATGAGATAAAAGACACAGTTTCACAATTATAGAAATTAATCTTTAGCTGCTTCATTATTTTGTGCCTTAAACTATATTCATCCAATTTCATTTCTCTTTCACAAAATGCATCAGCTTGTTGACGGATTTCCGTTTGTTTCTCAAACATAGCCTTGCGCATTTCATGCTCTGCTATATGTTCATGAACCAGTTGGAAGTCTTCTTCTACAAACTGAATTTCCTGTAACCCATGACAGGTAGGCAATCTGACTGGAGGTATATCTTCACTTGCGTCTTTTAACTGTTCATTAACAGTACGGCAGAACACAGCAAGTGGAAAATTGAACACTTTAATTTCTGGTTTACTCCGTAGCAGCAAGTAAACTTCTACATTATCTGTCAGTACAACAACATTCCTAAATTCTACACTTAAAAAGTTACAAAGATAAGCAAAATCATCCAAAAATTGTGGATATGGGAGCTTTTGAGAATTATAGGCAAAACAACCGTAGCACAACACTATACTTACTATCCCATATGGACTTCCAGATTTTTGCTTAGTGATGCTATTTGCAATAACTCGAATTGCACTGTAAACAGGTTTCTGCACCACATCACTGTATGATGGATGGTTACCTAAAGGACATGCTAAATAGGATTCATCCATGTGGAAACAACCATGGTACATGATTAGGCTTAACCAGATTTGCTCTTTCAATTCGATCCAAATCTAAATCAGCAAATGAAAAGGAATTGGTGCAAATTTTCTCTGATAAATACTTAGTTTTAATCCAATTATTAGTATCATCAGATTCACACATAGTGGAATATAATCCATTCTCCTTGCTGTGTGTATCAAAATCTATAACAGCAGACCATGGAATAGAGCTAAGGTGCATTAACTCAGAGATATCAAGTTCTTTGGCTTTCAATGCAGAAAATAAAATGTACCCATAATGGTTAAAATCAAACTTCAATACTGAATTTATAACCTTATTAATTCTAGCAGAGGTTTCAACTTCTTGCACTTTGCGCTTCTGCTTGATATGTTGATAATCATCCTTAACAATTTTAATATCATCACTGTTACTGCCGCTTTCTGTTTCAACCCACTGAACAATTTCTTCAGACAATTTTTCTATTTCTAAAACATCTTTCTTAAACCTGGCTGCTAATTTCTCATACTTGGGAGGATGTGAATATACATTGCGAATGTTCCAAACGGATTCAGACAGCTTGACAAACTCCCAAGAATGAAGTGAATGTGATTTAAAATTTATACACGATGATGAAAAGATATGAACCCCATCATTTGTTGCACGGGTGATTACTTTTAAGCACAAATCGGCAGGAAGAGATGTCAGATCTGATTCAGACATACCCTCATACTCCTTATCAGGAATTTTTTTACTTTTACGTGGGAAAAATTTAATGAGATGGTACAACCAGTCCTTGCTGCACACTTCAGAATCTGCATCAGCTTCCTGTGGTTCTTCCCAGAAACAGCATTTATCTTCAACCATTTTTGAAATCTTACTATTATACTGAGCAACTACTTTGTTTCGTGGTCCAGATGAGCTTCCACATTTCCGTATCTCAAGTTTTAGTCTTTGAGTTAGATGCAATAGTTCTTTCAAAGTTTCTTTGGTGCCATAAAGCTTAATCATGACTAATTTAATAAGTATTACTAAACTTCTTTGTAAGTAATCAATGGATACATTAATTACATCCTGAAGTTCACCTTTCCTTTTTATATCTTCAGGTGTATCAAGACCTGTTTTGTTGGGTGTATCAGACACTATTTCAACTTCGCCATGATGCCCAATGCTAACTGACATAGGCTTCAATATAGGCTTGCTTGTAGGAGATTCAATAAGGTGTACAGTAGGAACAGCCCTTATGGTCATCTTTGTTTTACTGTCTATCAGTAATTCTTCAAAGCTTTCTGCTTCTTCAAGCAAGTACCACTCATCGCTGCAATGATATTCTACTTGTGTAGGTTTACAATCAGGTGCTCGGGCTAGTAACGACTCAAATACTTTTTTCTTAAACTGTTCAATGTTATTACACTGTATTTTGTTGGGAAATTTCTTTTTACCATACTGAAAATGAACAACAACATAAACTTCTGGTGGTGACGGACAACCAGTCTCGGTACTGTCAGTGGTGTTGGATTTAACCACACTGTTAGTGACGCTGGGAGTTACTGCACTGTCTGAAGTGCTGGGAGTTACTGCACTGTCTGAAGTGCTGGGAGTTACTGCACTGTCTGAAGTGCTGGGAGTTACTGCACTGTCTGAAGTGCTGGGAGTTACTGCACTGTCTGAAGTGCTGGGAGTTACTGCACTGTCTGAAGTGTTAGGAGTTACTGCACTGTTTGAAGTGCTAGGAGTTACTGCACTGTCAGTGGTACTGGGGGATGTTGCTTGTATTAGTGAAACATAGCTCCCATTAATAGAAAACTTATCTTTGAACATTTCTAGAAACCCTTTAATACGTTTACGAGGAGCATACTTTTGAAGCATATCACTATATGATTCCTCTGAATATAAGTAGCAATATTTGTCAGCCAGCTTAGAAAATGGCACACTTTTCTCATTACATTTTTCAAAAGCATTGATCAAATTGTTTAAAAACTTTTCTTCACTTTTCTCATTTCCTAAATAAAGAGTACAGTATATATGTCATCAAGTTACCACAGTGTTATCAAGAAATACAACAGTGCAAACCAGTGTGACAGACAAGTGTGGTGATATAATTGTAACAAGGTGTGCATGTATATGTTAATATTTGTTGTTCCACACCCATTTGAACAAAATGTTTTCAGCCAGCACGTGGGAAATGAAAGCTGTACAGAGCCTGTATTAAACTTTTGCAATGATAAGCTTTGCTCTGAGGTGGATTCTTCATGCTAGTTGAAATACAGGTGCAATGAGTTTCTGAAGGTGTTGAGAATACTTATTTTAAATAGGCCTGCAAAGGATACTGGTATTAAGAATCCGGATATCCGGATACATTAACGAGGGAATATCCGGATATTCGTTAGTATTGCACAATAATAGTCTGACCACTAATTAATTATAATTTTGTGTGGTATTTTTAGTTTTTACAGGATGTAGGGCTTCCCAGTGAACATGGTAAGTAATGACAACTGTGATAACAAGCTGAATAAAAAGATAATGAAGATACAAGAGTTTCAAAGTAATTTTGGTACAACAAATATGAATCTACAAGTTTAAGGAAAAATTAGGAATTTTAAGTTCGATTAGGGATCATAGAAAAAAAAAGTAGGGAAACAAGGGAGGTCGCCTACACCTGCAGATATACTAGTGAACATTTAATCCCTAATTCAGTCTATACCCCAAGACCAAGACTGAATTAGGGATTAAATGTTCACTAGTATATCTGCAGGTGTAGGTGACCTCCCTTGTTTCCCTACTTTTTTTTCTATGATCCCTAATCGAACTTAAAATTCCTAATTTTTCCTTAAACTTGTTTGTTTACTTTTTTTGAAACATTACTATAATTGGTGAACCCACGCATCTACCGCATCAAAAGAAAGGATAGCGCCAGAATTAATGTTTTTGTCTGAATGCGCACCTCAGCTATCAAACACTGCTTCAAAAGTGCAGTGGTCACTACAGGGGTGTAGTCCCATCACAGTTTCTTGCCCAACCATCACAAACTTTTGCCCAACCATCACAAGTAGCTTAAGATTCACGTGAGGATTCACAGCAGCACAAAAAAAAAAAACCCTACTGTAATAATGTAAACGTGTACCTCATTTGTTGAACCATGACTTCGTAAAAGGGATCGAGATGGATGGTGTATCATGTGATCCATTACGCGAAAAATCCTTTGGGAAGTCCCTATAATTACACTTCATGTAGATGCACGTGCCACGCTCCTTGGCATGGTAATTTAAAATGGAGTCAAAGTGTGGTACACTATAGTCGTGGTACTGTATCTCTAAGTCACAGTGAGTGGTAATCGTCAGTAGGATTCAGTGTGATGGTGCTGGCAGCAAAATATTCCGTTTCAGTGGACTTGTCAAGCATATTTTTTTTTGATAAGGAAAGTACCATATAGCCTAACGTACTAGTTAGGGTGCTAAGACCTTTTTGTGTGCATTTTTGGATAAAAGCATGAAACTTGCCACATAGTTTGTATGTATCATAAAGGTTATTTTTTGATAGGGAGCCACCTCAGATTTGACCTTTGGTGACCTTTACACCCAATTTAATGCTTAAAATGGTTAGTTTTTCATCTGTCTCACCTATAAATAGTTCAAACTTCATAAACTTGGTGTCAAATTAATGCTCTTGCTCTGAAGAGTACACTAACATTTAAAGAAAGTCCATAGCTTTTACTACTGAAAAGTTATAGCCATTTATAAGAGCAAAAAGTAGCCTTATTTTCTCCCGCCCACGCACATCATGCAGTATGGTACTTGTACATAGTACAGATTTGTATTTCCAACATAATTATTAGATGCTGAGTTAGAAATGTGATATCATTTACAATTGTAAGGTGGAACCTGTCATATAGTGACCACCTGTGTTAAGAGACCACATTTCTATAAAGTTAACTTCAAGTAGGGCTGCACCAATTCCACTTTTTACCGATACTTCAAATACCAAGTACTCAGCTGGGAAGTATCTGCAAGTACAAGTACCGATACCAAGTACCTTAAAGTAGCTACTTCATAGTGCACACATTTATTATATAGTGCATTTCATGGTATTCTTGTACACGTTTTCAGTATGGTTTATGTTTATAATGAAGTAGCCAATCAGATTCACAAAGAAGGAAGTCACTGAAATGCAAACCAGTGGATATTCCAGTATTCTTCTGGAGAAGTGTAGATAATAATATCATAATGGTGCTTACAAAAAAAAAATATATATATATATATACTGGAAGTCACTTTTACCTGATTGCTCTATTGGAGTTATTGACTGTTCTATTAAAGTATATCGATCTTTTTCTCAGTAAAGCGTTTCCACACGTAGGTTTCAGCATAGATCAGTAACTTTGCTGGTAGCTATTGGTGTTATACCTGATGCTTTTAGGCGTCCACTGTGCTAGTAAAATAAGCAAGTACAAATGAATGTTATTTTATTATCGCACGTGATAAGAATCGGTATTTGCAACAATATAATGGCCGATTCCGATACTTCATGAAAACAGCAGTATCGGCCCGATACTGATACCGATACTAGAATCGGTGCAGCCCTAACTTCAAGACATAGAATGTACATTGTACAGTAAAACGCACTGCATACTTGTCTACATAAGATAGAACACTTGGCTAAAATGGTGCTAATGCCTATGGAACATAAAATAGCCAGTAGCAGTATACACTTAAGCATGCAGTATATGTTTAGTTGTCACCCTGTAACAATGCCTCATTCTATGTGTATCCTTAAGCTGTATATACAGTATACCAAGCAGTATGTTGGTGTGTTGTGATTGGTAGTACAAGCAGTGCTTACTAACCTGATGCAATAAGATAGTAAAGGAATTGGTAGCCTATTTACAATAGCAGTATAAACATCACTAGCCAAACAGCATTATAATATCTGCACATATTGATCACCCCTATTGACATTACACAGTAAACTGTACAAATAAGAATTAAGAAAACTACTAAGGTTACTACATTCCAGACAATTTATTTTAAAATGTACAACATAAATAGTCACACTACTTTAATTTTTTTGGACAAATGTTTTGATTTTAAAACCTGCACCATGACCAGTACCTATATATGGTATGTATACGAGCAATAAGCCAATTTTACTTAGTTTAGTTGCCTGTGTAGAATTTTCCTATTATATATCAGTTACCGTATCACCCATTATTTTGCACAAAAACCTGTGTGGGGATGTTGGATTATCAAGCAATATCAAACAGACAAAGTCTTATTTCATTGGTGCAGCAACGGTGTCAGATTACAGAGATATTCTGGATTAGATACAGGTGTTGAATTAGAGAGGTTTCACAGTAATAGCTTTAAAATATATAATAAGAACAATGCTTACATAGTATGATATGTACTAATATACTGAGTTGCTATTGTTTAGATGGTTTCAAATATTCTTCATTGATAGATACTAAACATTAGTGATACTATATATTTGCGAGTTCAGATAAAATCTAAATAGTCTACAGCAGAAATTTCTGTAATTGCAAACTTTAGTCTACAAAACACAAGCAATTGTCTTCACTATGACAATTCAATAAAAGTAGAATCCAGAAAACTTAGTCGAAATGTGTGAATTCATACAAAAACATGCAGCTAAAATTTAGTGGATCAAGAATTTGCAAAATTTACACAAATTGTACCTCATACATAAACCAGCCATTCAGAATAATGACCTGCATGGGCATATACCCATGGCAGTCAATTGATCTATCCCTAAGTATCATATGCCTATTTAACATGTCAAATTGTTATACGAATAAGTACATTTTATGTAACAACTTTAAACAGGGTGTAGGACCAGGTGTCCTACAGACCTTCAGCACTTGTGCTGTAAAGCCTTAATAAATTATACTAACGTCCATTTATTTATTTTTTATTTTAAATGCTTTTTAATGCAGGGTAAGCCTGCATTAATGGCCTGTGGGCAGCATGTACCTGCAGCCAGGAAAAATATACATACACACAAATTATTACAATATACTTATTACAATTACACACTACTTACACTATTACAGCTATACTAATAATTACAATTGATTGAAGTTGGTAGGGATTGGTTCCCTAGAGCAATGATAACAAGGACATAGAAAATGGTACGTACAGGCTCTCTCAGAATTAAAGTTGTCAGTAAAATGAGTCCAGAAGTAGTTAGTTATGTGATGCTTGATTATGTTAGTAGATAATGATAGGTCTATTTGGTTCCCACCTGGGGTACTTTGAGATAATAAGTCACTCTCTATAGAGTTCCTATGGATACATATACATGAAATTGAACATCCTGGCAGACTCCTGTAAGCGTTTGAGCATTAATCAGATGGCTGCAGGTTTGAGGCTGCCTAGGTCATTCCAGTCATGGATTTTTCCTCCTTTCTCCACCTTTTCAAACACAACAAATTTCAACAGGCTGTAGGACCGGGTGTCCTACAGACCTTCAGCACTTGTTCTGTAAAGCCTTAATAAAAAATTTAAAGTATTGAAAAGGTAAACCTTCTTTCTGTACATATTTCAAAATTGTGTGTGACAATAGTGGCATACTATAATACAAAAATCATTGTAACTTTAGAACAGAATAAGCTATAGACTTTCTTTAAAAACCAACTTATTCTTTAGGGCAAATGCTTCAATTTGACACCAAGTTTGTGGATTTTGGATATACAAACATGAAATCGAGACAAAACTGAGTTTTAAAAACATTAAATTGTCTGTAAAGGTCACCAAAGGTCAAATCTGAGGTGGCTCCCTATCAAAAAGTAATGAGCCACCAAAAAGTAATCTTTGTCATATACACAAACTTTATACCAAGTTTGATGCTTTTATCCAAGTGCACAAAAAGGCCTTTTTAAAAGGCTTACAACCCTGACTATACTGCTGATGAAAGAAAATGGGAAAACGTACTCTTCTAGATAACAATAATGGCATATGCAAATGGAGCTGGAAATGGAGAAAAGGTCAAGTCATTATAAAGTGTCACGTGCACAATTTATACTGATTAATTTGTAATGATTAACCGAGTTGTGGTTTACACCAGATTCATGCAAAGTGTACATTGGCTGCTTAAGTCTGGGACGAAGCAGTCTTGGCATGCTGATATTAATTTTGTGATAAGACTCATTATAGTTCATAAATTAGCGCCCCCGGCCTTCATTTGGGGCCATGTGGCGTTTACTTGAAAGCATTACATATCGCTGTGGTGGTTGGTCTGTAAGCTATACTGCCAGTCGATTGTAGTTAATATGTGATGAACTGTTTACATTGTTGTTTCTTGTAGGTTCAGCAGTTTGATGTCACGTGATGCTTGGCTACGACGATTGTCGGTGGATGCCTGCCCTACAAGTTTAATAGAATAGCATATAGCTAGTAAATGTTTGCATGCATGCAAGCAGCATTTGTTTACACTATAGCATAGGTAGCTGTAGGCCTTGTGTGCATACACTTTTCATATTTTTCTTTGATAATGTCTCACATGAAAGTGAACATGTTTCTTGTGTGTAGTTAAGTTGATGATATGCCCAACCATCAAATATTGGCTGGCTATGCCCTTGGGTCACTACGCTCCACTTTCAGCTATGTTCAGCCCATTACACAGCGCTACAGACGAAAAACAGTAGAAGAAAACTTCAAGAAGTGCCTCTGCAATAATCCAGTCACCACGAAATAACGATTCGTGTGCCCCCAACTATCAATTACTGCCTCGAAAGTGCAGCGGCTCGCTTTCAACTATGTTCAGCCCATTACAAAGCGTCACAAATGAAGAACAGTGTTAGAATTGTATCTGCAATTAATCCAGTCACCACGGAAAATATGGACGATTCCTATTTACAAACGTACTGTAGGGAAGTCATGCATCGCGCTACCACGAATCGACACTTTTGGCTGTCAGCAAAAAGAAATGGGACACAAAGGAGGATAAAGGTAAGTCCATGATGCATGCATTGTACGTACTGCGGTATGCCAAAAGGCACGTCTCGGGATGAAGCGATGTCGAACAGTGAAAAATTCAAACCCATAACCTTAGCTGTTATCGAGTTACACTTGCCTGAAGGCAGGCAGGCAGGGCAGGCAGGCAGGGCAGGCAGGCAGGGCAGGCAGGCAGGGCAGGCAGTAGAAAATTCCATTGAATAAAATATTTCTTAAACTTTGTAACACTTCATTGGAAGCATTTAGGATTGTACTGAAGGCACTTTTGGACTTGGTTATGCCTAACCAATACTGCCAAGGTGCCAGGATGGAGTTGTGAAGCTGGTTTTTGGGTGAATTTTTTTGGCTAGGAAAATCCAAATCTCCATGATCCCTAATATACAGTACTACTGTACTGTATGATGTACTTCCTTTCACTGTGTAATGTGTTTATGACAATGTTTTAACCAGAATAAAATGATCAATGTTAATACCTTGACATTTTAATGATGTATGGGAGGAAGGTTTTTGTTTAAGAAAATCAGTATGTTTATGTTTTGTGGGAGCAAACTGCTTCTCTTATCATTGATAACCAGTCCTGCTGTGGAAAAAACTCTCGGCAGGTACTGATGTTGCTGGAATGCAAAGATAATGCTTGGCTATTTGTGACAAAAGGGAAAAGTTATGGCCATTTCTATAGACCACCAATGTAGACAATTTTCTTTTTGCTCCAGGGGTGGTTCCCTTAAATACCTTTCAAGCTCCTCATCATGTTGATCATACTGTGTATCTGACTCCACTAGCAAAAAACTCCATTGCCATTTCCTTGCTAGCTTGGGTAGCTTGTTGATTATCCTCTGCTGTGACACTCTGCTCATTTTCTGGGTACAGTTCTATGATTTTCTTTTTAATGACTGAATAAACCTGTGAACGGAGTGAATCTGCCAAAAATTTTAACCCTTAAACCCGCATGTGCCGATAAATCGGCGTTGACACATGGCTGTAAACAAAGTGCTGTAACTAACAAATCGTTCTTCCTATGGCTACGTACTCAAGACCATTTTATTGGTAATTAAACAAGGATTAAAATGGTATCTAGGGGTTTACCCTAGTACGAAAGCATGGGGCCAAAACTCGCCCTGAAACTATTGTTATGCAAACCCCTTACATACCTTTAGAAAATGGTTAATATCTCCTTCCTACTTCATCAGATTCGTGTGAAATAAACACAAGGCAATTCCACATTCAATGGCGTTAGCTCATGTGATTTAATTAATTGTAAATATGGCTGCAGTCACGAATATTGAGAAATAACGGAAGATCGAGCCACTGTTTTCCATCACTCCATAAACAAGTAAGCCTCTGTTGTTATAGTGGTTATTTAGACTTCCTCAAGTAGCCCAATGAATAAACTTTCTGTTGCAGAAAATTTACCTCGGGGTTTATCAACAGTAAACTTCCTCTGACTTCAAAGTCGGGGTGTACTCCATATATCCCCAGGACTTGTCCGTTCATATCAAAAAACGTAGGAGCAATGTTACCTGCTGCCACCCATCATTGAAGTCGTCAGGTATGTCTATAAATGAATCCAGTGACTTACTGGCTGGGGTGACTGATTGTCCAGCGCGGAGGCTATAAGCCTGAGGTGGCTTTGGTGATTGATCATACTGGCATCCGCCATGGGCTAATAGCCTGCTAATAGGCATGACACATCAGTATCACATGCCTCAAACTGTATATACTCACCTGTTAATGTGTGCCTTATTTTCTGAGTTGTTAATATAGAGGCCACACCACCATGCAAGCATTGTTAAGTCTGTCTTCAGTATTTAAGAAAATTGAATATCCCTATTTGGTTCCTCCAATCTAAATAGTTGCACTTAGTTTACCTCCCACCAGGGGCAGAGAACAGTACTCAAAAGTGGGGGGCAGGTCATGTGGAGTGGTTTACAAAATCATTAAGTGTACCATATCAAGAGTAATATGCATATTATAGGGATCTGCAGGAATGCCCCAACAGGGAAATTTAAAGCTTTGAGATTGAATTTGAGAACATTTCAGTGGTACATGTGTATTTAAATAAGATGCTCCTATTCATTTACAATACATAGCAGTATTCCACTGAATGTTCTATCAGAGTAGTTAGGTGATTGCTCTATTAGAGTATCTTGATCTTGTGCACTCCTATTCCATTCTTGCATAACCTTTAGCACAAATCCTAGAAGTTGGTTAATGAATACAATAGTTGCCTTACTTTAGCAACTGGGCATTTGAAAACATGAGGCAACACAGCCCCTCCACTTTTCAAAGTGGGGGCAGTTACCTCTCTGCCCTCCCTCTGTTTCTTTGCCTCTGCCTCCCGCAACATTTATATGTAATAGCAACAAAAAGCGCTTAGATAAAAGTAAAGATTAAAAAATCCTACGTGTACTACTATACCATGGCCACGAGGGATTTGCCTGATATATAACAGAGGCTTGGGCATGCGTACATATATATATTATATCATACAGTACAATAATACTGTATAGTAGGGACGATGAAAGTGTGGATGTGGTCCACGAAGAAAAATCTATCAAAAATCATCTTCAGAAATCCTTCACGGCCACTTCACAGTATTGGTCAGGTATAAACAAGCCCAAATGTGTCTTCAGAACGACCCGAAACGTTTCCGACAAGGTGAGGTTCTACGAAATTTAAAAAAAAAATTATTTTAGCGAATTTTCTACTGCCTCACTGCCTGCCTGCCTGATGCATTCAGTAAAGCGTAGCGGAAAACTGGCTACAGCTACAGCCTTGCTTCTTTGGCGGAAACGCTTTGAATTTTGTGGCAAAAAAACCTTTCACAATATTAAATACCTACGATGTGTGCGCTACTGTCTTGTCTTTGATCCTTCTTTATCGTGGCCATCTCTCATGGGTACGGCTTCCATCAAAGCACACACACACCACAGCACCCCAACATATTGGAATAAACGTGTAGCATAATTGTAGCGAGCACGTGATTTTAATGTTGGGATACACCTCGGGATATGCTGCTGCCTGTTCAACATCGCCGGTTGAGAAACTACACGCGTAAGGATTAGAGTGTTTGCTTTGGCTCGAAGGTGGTTTCTTTTCCGAGTTTAAAAGCTAGGTGTATATAGCACCTCTCTACAGACTTTATGGGTAGCTTTCCCAGAGCACTTTCAGGCATACTACAACTGAAAAACACCATAGTAGGCCTCATAGGCTCGCATATCTCGTCTAGAAAGTGGCCGTGACCCATATTTACGCGAACTAAAAGTAAGAGCAGCCCTGAGGCTTTGTTGAGAGAATTAGTGGAAAATAATACAGCAGACACACTATAAAACAGTTGAAAAGATACTTCTGTGGGTAATGTGTTGTTTAAAGTGGTTTGTTAAAAATACGCATCCTTAGGAACATTTAGCTGCATATTTCAGGAATTGCAGGGGGTGAATTACTAAATACAGTTATTCAATAAAATTTACAAAAAAAGTACACAAACAAGTGTAAGAAAAATTAGGAATTTTCCATATGAGTAGGGACTGCAGCAATAAAAAGCACTGAAACAAGCCGCTGAGACAAAACACAACTGAATGATTACATTTTACTCCCTACTTTAGCCTGCTATGATGTATGGTTAAAGTAGGGATTAAAATGCAATCATTCAGTTGTGTTTTGTCTCAGCGGCTTGTTTCAGTGCTTTTTTATTGCTGCACTCCCTACTCATATGAAAAATTTCAAATTTTTTCTTACACTTGTATATGTAGTAGTTGTAACATGGGCACAAGTGATTTGACTGAAATATACATACTCGCACTAGGATTGCGCCCTCATGCTTGTGCATATATTTCAGGCAAATCAGAAGTGCCCATGTTACAACTAATATATTCCACTTGGGTGACTCACCTGCAAGTGTGGGAAACTGCAGGAATGCTTTGCGAATGTATTTATATGGGACCATGTGAATTTTGATTGTGGATAACGTCATAAAAGCAACAAGATGCTGCTGAGAGGCCCAACGTAAGTGTATCGATGTTCTATACCATATGCGCATTTCGTACCGTACGAACATGCATTTCTACCGCTTGTGTTTACTTTTTCTACATACTTTTTTTGCAGGTAGTCGTACAGTTTGCTGTTTCTATCATGATTTTTTATGCTTCTGCTGGACTCCTGGGCTGGGCTATCTTGGTCCATTAGCTACATGCAGGGCCGCCCACAAGGGGGGACAACTGGGACATTTTGCCCCGGGCCCCTTGACTACCTATTTAAAAGATCGATATACTCTAATAGAGCAGTCGGCTCTAATAAAGCGGTCACAGTATTCTTCAGAGGAGCAGTGTAGCAAGCTTATAAATAAGGAGATATGGTTGGTGAAGGGGAGGGGTTGTCATTGTAAGCATGTAATGACCTTTTTTCTTGGTCTTCAACTTACAGCTTAGGTGAATTTGTGATTCAGAATGGAAACCTCCTTGCCCCTGGGGCCCCACTTTAACTCTTTGCCTTGGGCCCCTTAATTTCTCTGGGCAGCCCTGGCTACATGTACTACACTTCCTATATTTGTAATTAATTTTTGATTTATAATTTGTAGTTAATTGATTATTCTTCACTCTTATATGATCAGGTTTCACAGGCTGTGCCTTTAACCTGTAATTAATACTATACAGATTGAGGTACTCTAACAGAACAGTCAAATACTCTAATATAACAGTCAGACTTTTTAAAATAAATTTAATGTATGCATGCTAGGGAGCAATGATGTAGCTATACAGAATGCTAACTTGCATAACATTTTTACTTAAAGTTTTATTGTTTTATCAACTTGACTGATGTTGACAACCTTATACCTTGGACTCATGATGTGCTATAGTCCTCTTGCAGAACCGGATTTTACAGTATACCTCTCACAATGAACATACTTGTTAGTCTAGATGCCACAAAGGCAGCATCGGTGAGAATTGATGGAATAGGGCCAGGAATATTAAAGAGTTGTGCTCTATTACCATATGCATTCCTCTCCATCAACTGTTTTTGAATTAAGTGCTTGAAGCAATGTGCGTGCATGTAATATCAAATAGGCAGTCCATGCTATTATCCCTGACATAAGTATATGGTGAAAATAATTAATTTTAGTCAATAACTATGGCCCATATCACCTTTATGCAATAATCATTTGAAAGTCATGAAATCATAATCTACTTCTTTTTAAAGTTTCTTTTCTTAGTGTACATTGGCACACTCCAGAGCAGGTCAGCCCTCCAGTACCTATATTAGTGTTTTTGGACCATGCACATGTTTGCAATAACTCTGACAAGCAAGATACTTAGATATAAAAGTGTTAAACAGCATTCTCCATAGTGTACTCGGTAAATTTTATACTGCTATGATACTTAAGGTAAATTGTGACTGGTTTGGAAAAGATAAATTTCTCACACAAAATTTGACCCACTTTTTAAACTTGGAAGCTTCATAACTTGTTATCATTGCAAAAATTGTCTGAAAGTTTCCATCACACAGCATCAGTGAAGCTACAGTACCTGGCTCAGTGGCTGCAATTTGAAGCCCTTACTTATTTAATTATCTGTAGATGAATAATTTACTACTATCATCTGTATATGTAAAACTCTATTAATTAATGCTAGACCTCAGTGATATTGCCCTTCTCAATGATTTAGATTCTGTGACTCTGTGGAGTAAGAGATGCACAGGATATGTGTTTTAACCTTACGAAGAGCATCCATTTAAGCATTATACCACTGTTAACACAGTGATGTTTATTATAGCACACGCTCTTCATTTAAGTATATATAGCCACTTAACTTGAAACACTTTGCATATATGGCTTAAGGTTACGGGATACTGAGCGACTGTCAAACAAAAATTTTATTACGTAATTAAGGCGGGCTTGGTGTTGTGTTGTGTATCAGCTGGTAACAGGCTTAAATTGTTGGAAGAATCATAGCATGCTGGCTGGACAGGTACAAGGTACAAGAAAACACACGTAACAGTACAAGATAACATAAATACAACAAACTTAGCAACTGGCGCACCTGTAAGCGCATGCGTAGTTTTGCTGACTAATGGCGATATTTTCCTGAACCAAAAATCAGGACTGTCAAACTAGTTGTTAACATTTTGTATAAACAGACTACTAGTTTGGCTTCTTGTCTAGGTCCTGACGGAGCCATTTGTTAGAAATAATGTTTATAGTGCTTGTGATATCAATTTAAAAATTAATTTTGTGATCACAGTGTCTTGCTTTAGGCCATATTGTAGTCATATTTCAGCAGCTATACACATTATTCACAAATCCTCTTGTCAGTCCCTCACAAGTGATGTTCTTCAAACCTTAGAATTGTTAGTAAGTTCTCATGGTTCTTCATTGGTCTGATTTTTGGTTCATAGTTTTCACTAATTGGCATGGGGACAACTCATGTTTCCATAACAACATTTGAATTCCATGTCGATTAATGAGAAGTTAAGAATGTATAAATATTTGATAACAATGCATTAAGAAAAATCAAACCCCTAATCATGAAAAATGATTGATAGTGTACATGTGGGTTTACAGTATCCCGTAACCTTAAGACGTATATATAACTATGTGCACACAAGTACTTATAATTTCTGTATAAAAATTAATATTGATGCATGTTTGTGCTTATTATGTGCTTGAAATGCAGCTAATATTAGCCACCTCTCAGATAATCGGAAATCCTGTGGAATCCTGCTTAGTGCTGCATTACTTGCTGCAGCACAATTAACTAATGAATCAACAGGCATTTTAGATTAGTTCAGTTGTTAACAAAAGTTTTCTTGGGCCAGGCTACTCAACTGAGTTAAACTGTGCCAACTCGAATGCATTTATAGTTCTGCATGCATGTGAACCTTAATTTGGGAAAGCAGACTAGTTAAAATACTTTAATAAAAATCATGCTGTTGTGAGACATATTTTAAAGTTTCAAATTTAAGAGGACTAGAATTCACTTCCTCACCCACCCAATTAAAATTAATCAGCATGCAACACTGCAAAGGGCAAATCCTACTTTCTTCTAGGTGTAAAGCATTATGCTAGTGAGACATTTCCATTAATGTACAAACTCAGATATGAATATTTTGTCATACATGTGTATGTAAGTGTGATAAGTAAGTATCATTAGTGTAGATTATAAAGTCTCTCTTTGAAAAATTGTAAATCCGGTGAACTTATCACATGCTGGGTAAAAGCATTCGCTCCATAATTTGATTATCTGTGGAAAAAAGGAATAGCTAGGCACATGCATTCACTCTATAGGGTAGCAGTTGAAGTTTCTCAGTGTATATGTCCTGTAAGCTGTGTATATAATGTTGATGGTAACAGGATTGCATCTGTAAGTACATCTACCAAGTTGTTCATAATTTATACATCATAAGAGTTCTCAGGGTATTGTATCTGCCTTCTAAAGTGGGCCATCCAAGTATACTAATCATTTCCAATATGCTTGCATACCTATCAAACTTGTTTAATCAGTGCCAGAAATAAGAATTTGTCATTGACTGGTCAAATGTCCTAGCAAGATTAAATTTGGTAGGCCGTTTCCAGATTTGATTGGCCATCTTGTGTCCTGGGAACAGTAAGTTGTATGTAACTGATGTGCTTCTGAGGACAGCATCACAGGATATTATACTATTGGACACCACGAGCAATCCTTCACAGGTCACCAGCATATGGAACACCTAGGAACATATCTAACTCCACCACAGGAGCCCATTTTCATATGGGCTCCTATTAAATTTGTTAATCAAAAATGTGTACATTAGCTAACTTATTCTGTGACTAGCTACCTTACAGTATGATGACTAAGATAAAACATGTAAGCTACGAATATCTATCAGGTTAAATGCCACAGCTTTGGCAATAGCCACACCTCATCTTTAGAAGAAACGTGCTCCAGTACATAGATTAAACGTATTAACCACCACATAACAATGATTCGGCTACAGCAACAACTGCTACACATCATCCTTTATGTTATCCATGTCGAGCTGGCTTACCCTTGGCCATGAGATATGATTATGGCATGATTTATTGTCTGATATTGCTGATTTCCACTGTTTTACTTCAAGATTAATCGCTCAGTATATCCCCGATGTCAGTAACGCGGAAGGGGGCATCACTCCTGGCCAATGTTGCTCAACTGGATCCCGCCAAAAACTAGACACAAGTTGTTTTAAATTCCTTCACTCCGTAGACTCGAATATCCTCAAATGTACATAGTTTAAATGCTTCCAATCTTCCGAAGTCTTCACAAAACAACTTAAGTTTAAATCCACCAATGTGTGCACCAAAATATTAGAACAAGTCTCCTGTCGTCTGTGGTCACGTGGTAACATCCTATGGGCCCCCCATCATCGCTGGGACATTGAGCAGCTGTGAGGTACACTATCAGTTTGATGCAACATCTGTTATAGCTTGCTTGATTTTTAATTCGTGAGCTTTTACCAACTGTCTTGCTGCTTGTCAGACGTTTGACCGAACAAGCCTCCAAATAGTCGGTCAAAACATGATTTTGCTCGGAAAATGACCGATGGCCGACTGTTATTTCTGGCACTGTTAATGCATATCTAGATGCATATCTAGATGCATATCTTTGTACCATTTCTATTGCTCACTGATGGTAATCTTAAGAAAGTGTTCACCAGATGTTAAAACATCATGCTGCTTGATGCTTGTTCACCCAATATTAGAATATGCCTGTGCAGCCTCATTATCATACACTGAAGGAACCCTCTCACTCCGTTTGCCTCACCATGCAATAATAATTGATTTTCCCCTTGGCTGACGGAATTTTCCCTGATTAAAAATGACTGTTCTGTTAGAGTTACAGTATTGACTGCTCTATTAGAGTATCTCGATCTTGAACAGAGACTTTAGCTTGGACTGACCCCCCTTTGAGCAGGAGATGAACCCTCATCCCTTCTGCAATATACCACGTGACTAGAATGCAATCACAACAGCAATATAAACTAACCTGTGACCTTCTTCATTCAGTAAAACAACAAACTAGCTTCTTCTCAAAGTCCACAACTTATCTATGCCTTGGCTCACTTTACAGAACTAAAACCCACTATCGATCCTGTGAAGTGTCACTATATTAAAGCAGAGGAGATCACACAGTTTCATCAAAGAAATTGGCTGATTTCTGAGAATGCTTGGAACGCATTAATGAGAATAGAAGGTAGTATATACA
The DNA here is from genome assembly GCF_963678975.1 of Dysidea avara. Classification (NCBI taxonomy): domain Eukaryota; kingdom Metazoa; phylum Porifera; class Demospongiae; order Dictyoceratida; family Dysideidae; genus Dysidea; species Dysidea avara. The sequence continues at coordinate 11,802,727 of NC_089281.1, forward strand.
AGTTATATTCCTCCTAACTTGTATATACTATCTCCATTTCTCGTTAATGCATTTCTGAGCACTGATAGCAGTGCTATTATACCACTTATACACATTCTTTTCTCTTTGAAGTGAGGTGTGAAAGTGGTATATAACTTGTATATACTACCTCCTATTCTCATTAATGCATTCCAAGCATTCTCAGAAATCATCTGATTTCTTTGATGAAACTGTGTGATCTCCTCTGCTTTAATATAGTGACACTTCACAGGATCGATAGTGGGTTTTAATTTTGTAAAGTGAGCCAAAGCATAGATCATGGACTTGGGGAAGAAGATAGTTCGTTGTTTTACTGAATGAAGAAGGTCACAGGTTAGTTTATATTGCTGTTTTGATTGTATCGTCACGTGGCGATGTCCAGACACTAGGCGTAGTGTTAAATTGATTTGGCCATTAGTGTTAACAATATTACTCACTACTTTAGTTTATTCATGGCTAGTACAGTAAGTACTTTAGTGCACTTGAATCGTCTTTATATTGCTGTTTTGACACATGGCGCAATGTCACATACGCGTAGTGACTGGGCGTGGCGCTTAATTGACTGGGCCATAATCAGGGGCGTAGCTAGCTTTCTGGATTTCCCGGGCATAAGGTTAAACTGTCCCCATGCAAACTATTTAGCAAGAAACGCGAGCCCATCTCTGTGGACTCTTTATTACACATTTGCTTTCGAAAAACTATTTAAAAGTGCATACATGTACCTAGCTAGCTACTATACACTGCTGTTTGTGCAGCTTAAATAGACTAAGATACTACTGCATGAAAAATATAGAAGCTAAATCTAAACAATGATGGACTACCTTAGCCTCCAACCCCAGTATCGGACTTCTTTGACTCTTCTGCCTGACACCGGCAGCGCTTTATAGGCATAATACTTCATCAGTGACAACTCCAGCCCCAACATCGACTTTTTTTTCACTCTTCTGTCTTCTCTACTTCAGCGCTTTAGCATACCAACATTGAGAAAGCTTGAATAAACAATGATCCTCCTGCCTTAGTCCTGCCTCCGGTAAGACGGGCACCACAACCAACTGGGAATTGGTTTTTGTCTCTATACCATTAGACGTCTAACAAAACAATTACTTTATGTTCAGTACTGTTGTCCACTGAGTGGTTCCACCAAATTGCAGCACATGTTTGACGTCGTGTTCAGATGACTCTCAATCCACGCTCAAATCTATCACGTGATGCTGGGCATTACATAGAAGTTTACTAAATTAATGGAGGAATCTGGCAAACTCAAGTATACGATGATACTATTATGGAAAGTATTACAAGACGCTCCAAAAAGATAGCAAGTGCGTATTATTTTAGTGTATTAATTACGGGCGGGCGCCGCCATTACCAGGCTCACTAAATACCCGGGCACCACCAGTGATTGCCCAGGCCTGTGCCCGTGCAGGCCCAGGTGTAGCTATGCCCCTGGCCATTATAGTGCTGTAAACATATTCACTGCTATAGTTTATTCATGGCTAGTATAGTAAGTGCTTTATAGTGTCACTTAAGCTTCATTATTAGCTGTTCAGCTCGCATTTGGGCTCCCTGTGTTTAATTGTGTACCCACAATCGAAGCAATCTGCATCAATGCCTTCCTGAATACTCCATGCCGTTTGAGCAACACAACTCACCTGTAAACGATTTCATTGTTGAGAGAACACAGCCTATAGAGTGTTCACTAGACTCGGAATGTTCTTCTCTTAGCAGCCAGTCAACGACTAATGATTATTCAGCAATTGCAGAAACCAACAAACGAAGGATCTCTCGCCCACTCTTTTTGTGCTATATTTCTCATATAACACTCGTGGCAGTGCTTTATCTAGTACATATATTAGTTATACCATGGCTGCAAGGGATTTTGCTGATATATACACCCAAAGCCCGAGGATCGCAGTCCCGAGGGCTGCGGGTGTATATATCAGCAAAATCCCAAGCAGCCGTGGTATAAGTGATGTACCGTATTTACTTGGTTAAACGCAGTGGCGTTTATTACCTTAGTTCCAAAAATCGATGCGGCGACTATTCAAACTCGACCACTACTTAATACTCGTGAACGATGTTTAAGCCATTATTTACACAATCGATTGTGGGAGCACTCAAGTGCGGCGACTATTAAAGGTGCGGTGTTTAACCAAGTAAATACGGTATATCACTCAGGCTGACTACTGATACATATATGCTGACCTCACCACAAGTTTATGACCTATAGCTGGTTGCCCTCTGATACTGTAGCCACGCCTTCGTAAAAGATTCCTTTTGTCTGCGCCTGTTTTAAAATCAACATTTCTGCGTACAGTGATACGTTGATTGCAAACAGCATCCTTAATTCCTCATCTCTTTGTCTAGCTATCAGCATGATCTTCTGTAACTGAATCCGCTTTTGTGAAGAAAATCGTATATAGCTGCTTGACTTAATTCCACTCCATACTCTGCAGCTAAATTAGCTTGCAATTCCCTAAGTTTAACCCCAGGTTGCTCAATAACCATCATCAGCAGAATAACTTGAACAACAGGTGTTAACTTTTTTTGTAGATGGTTGGAAGGATAAGGCCTCTTGCACACATCTCCGGTGAGTTCAAACAAATCTACAGTTCTCTTCACAATAGCAGGATGGACACAAAGGTTTTCAGCAATATCTCCGAAAGTTTTGTTTAAAGCTAACCTCTGCCAATCCATTCTCCATCTCAAGTCCTCGTGATAAGCACTAGATCGCTTGCAAAACGCCATTCTTCAATAGCTATTCGTGATAATGCTGTAAGCGCGCAAATTCAAAAATACACGCATGCGTACCCTGTCATGCTACACATACCGCACAAAAAATTGCAAGAAGTTCTCAAACTGCTGTACACCTTGGCCTTCTACTCGCTGTAGAGAATGAACGGAAGCACGTGTGAACTTGTGATAATAATCTTAAGAGTAGCCAGATGATGAGTGCTTCATTATCAGCACAGATTGTGTCGATTCGTGCCAATTTTGGAGAGTAAGCAGCATGACAGACGGACAGACGGCTTTTTAGCTTTATATATATATATAGATGTGCTGTGTTGTGTGTGGCACTCATGAACTTTTTGGTTGTGTACACATACTGTGCAGATAACCACAAAAATACAAATTCCACGAAAGTTAACTATATTTTCAAAATTATGAAAATGAACTAAATGTATTGCACTGTATATACATAGAGGTTTTGCAGTCAGTGCTCGAAATAACGTTCGACAATCGGACATTATCCGGACAAATTACGTAATGTCTGAACAAGTTTCTATTTATTCGACAGAAATGTCCGGACAAAAGAGAACACGCGGTGAAGACGATGATGGTGGTGCAAAGAAACGAAAGGTTACGAAACGAACAGTGGACAAGTGGATATCCGAAAATGATAAGGCTCTGCAGACGATGAGATGGCTGCATTACGAAACGGCGAGCGGCGATCGAGAGCACATGACCATGCTGAAATGTAAAGTTTGCGGCAAGTACAAGGAGAAGCTCATTTCGATGCGAAACTATAGGTCAGCCTTCGTTGAAGGGACGCCCAACGTTCGTGCTTCGACATTCAAAGATCACGCGGCGACGGATATGCATCGACGAGCGATGGGGTTACAGGCCAAGGAGAGTGCCAGTAGCATTATGGAATACGCACCGATCGCCAGGACGATGGCTCAAGCCAGCCTGAGCGAAACAGCCAAGGTAAGCATTAAGAAAAAGTTTGACATTGCATATGTGATGGCAAAAGAAAACTTTGCTTTCACTAAGATGACAAGTCTGTGCGAGCTAGAAGAAAGGCATGGCACAAATTTGGGATCAGGCTACAAAAATGACCATTCCTGTGCTACCTTTATTGAATTTATCGCCCGTGAACTAGCAGAAAGTCTTATTTCTTCTATTGGGAAGTGCCACTTTTTAAGTTTACAAGCAGATGGTACCACAGACTCCGGGAACATTGAAAACGAACTTTTCATGATTCTTTATCTCGACCCATATCGTACGGATGGTCAAGTCCATATCCAGAATAGGTTTTTTACCACCAGGTATCTTAAATGTGGCACAGCTGAAGGCTTGTACAATGCTTTCGAGAATGCTTTAGAGTACATGGGCCTAGAGGAATCTAAGTCTAAATTAATAGGGTTTGGCTGTGATGGCACCAATGTTAACATAGCAGACGGGGGGTTAAAGGGGCTTCTAACTAAGAAATTCCCATGGTTGGTTGTTAATTGGTGCCTATCTCACCGACTCGAATTAGCCATAAAGGATGCCCTGAAGTCTACTTTCTTTGAAAGCGTGGACGAATTGCTTTTAAGGCTGTATTACCTTTATGAAAAATCACCTAAGAAGCTTCGTCAGTTGGAAGAGGTGGTACTAAGTCTTAAAGAATGCTTAGATCCTTCAGAGCTCCCCCATAAAGGAGGGAAGCGGCCTTTAAGAGCCTGTGGTACTCGGTTTGTTGCACATAAAGTGAGTGCTTTAGAAAGAGTAGTAGACCGATATGGAGCATATATCAGTCATCTAATAGCTCTAACTGAGGACTCGAGTGTGTGGGCAGTGGAAAAGCAGAAGCTAAAGGGCTATATCAAGCAGTGGACCGATGCTAAAGCTTTGTTTGGGTGTGCATTTTTTATTGATTTGCTTAGACCGGCGGCTATTCTTTGTAAAGTATTGCAGAATGCTGAAGTTTGTGTTTACCAAGCCATTGATAGTTTAATGAAAACTAAGAAAGCATTGGATAAGCTTAAAACCACCCCATTGAAGGAATTACCTTCAGTGAAAAAGGTATTATCTCGAGGTACAGAAGGTCCTGATGGGTCATTCACCTACCAGGGAGTCGTAGTCAAGAGATACGAATTAGGGTTCACTTACCTTGACAATAACTACCCCTCACTGGTCGAAGCTGTGGAAGCCTGTTTAAGAAAACGCCTCAAAGCGCAAAACACAGATTTGCTCTCTGATGCATTAACCATTTTGGCAACTCACGGCTGGGAGAGATGCGAATCAGCCTTATTTGCCAATTCCGCAATTGAAACCGTTTCAAAAAGGTTTGAAGTCCCTTTAGAGAAGGCTTCTGTAGACATCTCCCTTTTGACAGATGAGTGGGAAGACATGGTAGGCTATGCAAAGCAGTATGTGAATTTGATGTCAAACTACAAAGAGGTGTGGTGGAAACTTTTTAATTCACCAGTGGCAAAGCAGTGGAGCAACATTCTAGCTCTAGTCGAGCTTTTGTTTTGTCTTCCTGTGGGTAATGGTGCACTCGAACGCATCTTCTCTCAGCTGAAGTTGATAAAAACTAGTCACCGCACTAGCCTGAAAGAAGACACGCTTGATCAGTTGCTAAGAATTCATGTCGAAGGCCCTCCATTAGCACAATGGCAGGCTGATGGTGCATTAGAATTATGGCTGAGGGAAAAGGCAAGAAGGATTACCCACAAGGAAACACACAAGAAATGCACAAAAGCCGTTGTCAATATTGATACCTCTGAGGATGAAGAGGAACTGTTTTGCTTAGATGACTGGGGCAAGTGGATGTGTAGCAGTGATGATGATGACCTTGAAATTGTTGAATAGATAATTCATTTTTATTAATAAAATAACATTTACATCATTGTAAATTTAATTATCACTCATGTAATAACTATATACCATGTAACAGTTAATCATTGTAAATAATTTAATAATCACTCATGTAATGGTTGATCACTGTAAATTAATACTCATGTAACCACAACAATGTAACAGTAATATTGATTGATTATTATAAAAAAATAATGGTAACTTAACATTACTAATACAAAGCTGAAATAGCGGTCAGAGAGATGTTCTTGCGCTCATCATTTCCAGTATAAAGCAATATTATTTGGTAAGGTGAACAATGTCATAGCAAATCATCAAACTCACTTGTTACATAACCTAAAATGCTCCAGATGTGATCTCAGAAGAACCTTTTCTCAAAATTTTTCTGGGGGGGCATGCCCCCAGACCCCCCTAGCTTGCAGCATGCTTTGCATGCTGGTGAGTGTGGCAGAACACATAACAGTATTGACAGGTCAATATTGATTTTGTTAAGACATTTGCACAGGACAAAAATTTGATACTATTTCGAGCACTGGCAGTACACATTCCTTAGCCATGTATGCACTGACTATGGATAAAGAGTGGAGGATTCTACATTAATTTTAAAAGCACAAACTGAGAAGTTTTATTGAGATATGCTAGCTTAAAAGCCATTGTAACAAGTGGCTATTAGATTTGCAACAATACAGTGTCTTGAGACGAGTCAAAATAGGGATTTGTGGTTTACATTACCACCCCAGTAATCCCTTCTTGTTTTATGGTTTCCCTGTTAAAACTTTCAACTTTTTTATTCATCTAGTTTGTGTACTTTTTATTAATTCAGTAATGGATTTGTTTTATTGATAATGACAATTGTTGTAGATAAGTAGAGCAATTTACATTAGTGGCTGTCAAGGTCATTGTAAGCTTTGTTGTTATCAGACACACTTGACTGCATTATTAGAGTATTTACATGACTACTCTTGGCTACATTACACACATTCCTAATATTGAGTAGCAGTTCTCTTGTCAGAACTCTTTGTCATTGTTGTCACATTAGTCTCCTCATGCAGTGTTCATGAATACACACACCAGATGGTATGATACTGAGCTAGCTAGCTACCTGTCACAAGACATGGAACTCTGACAAGCATATATAATTATAAGTTAAAATAGTCAGTGGTTGTGCGTTTATTATTTCAGCCAAGACCGTATACAATAAGAAGTACATGCAGATTTTCCAGGGGTGAATGGACTACAATATTACACCACAATAATTAGGTATACCACAATGAAGAAATCTATGCTGTGGACATGTTATTGTATGAACAATATGCGATATATAACCCTGTGATTTCCTTTGATCTGACGGGTCAATGTATATCAAGTAATTATTATTCACTGTCCCACTAGGGACTTGCAAAGAGGCTAAAGACACTAAAAGTTCTGTTGAATGCAGAAAACTTCCAGACTTGATCCACAGACAACTTGCAAGTAGAACTGGGTGATACATTGAAAAATAGCAAATGGTATACCTTCTGCAAAACAATATCTAAATATCACAGTATTAATACAAGTATAAGGAAAAATTAAAGAATTTTAAATTCGATTATAGGGATCATAGAAAAAAAGTTGGGAAACAGGGGAGGTCACTTATACCTGCAAATATACTTGTGGACATGTAATCCCTAATTCAGTCATGGTAGGTAGACTGAAGTAGGGATTAAATGTCCACTAGTATATCTGCAGGTGTAGGCAACCTCCTTTGTTTCCTACATTTTATCCCTAATTGAACTTAAATTCTTAAAGTTTCCTTATACTTATTTTTTTAGTAACATTATTATGACTGATGAACCTGTACATACTGCATCAAAAGAAAGGATGGCACTAGAGGTAATGTTTTCGACTGAACGCGTGCCCCAAATATCAATTATCAACTCGAAAGTAAAGTGTCCATCACGCTTCGCTTTCAGCTATGTTCAGCCCGATTCACAGCGCTACGAACAAAGAACAGTAGGAGAAGCACCTCTGCAATCATTCCACGATTCCTGTAGGGAAGTTATCGTGCTACCGTGAATCGACACCTTTTAGCTGTCAGCAAAAGAAATGGGACACAAAGGAGGACAAAGGTAAGTTCATGATGTGTGAATTGTACGTACTGAGGTATACCAAAAAGTACCTGTAACGTAGAACAGTGAAAAACTCAAGCCCGTAGTCTTAGCTATTATTGAGTTACGCTTGTCTGAAGGCATCAGGCAGCAGGAAATTCCATTGAATAATTTTAATTTGTAGCAATCTATTTGAAGCATTTAGGGTTGTACTGAAGGCACTTTTGGGCTTGGTTCAATACTGTCAAGGCCCCAGGATGATATCATGAAGCTAGTTTTTGGGTAATATTTTTGGCCAGAAAAACCCAAATCTCCATGATCCCCAATATACTGTATGATAAAAGCCATTGACATACTTTTTTCTCCTTTCTCCACCTTTTCAAACATACTTTCTGTAACAACTTTAAACAGGCTGTAGGACCAGGTGTCCTACAGACCTTCAGCACTCGTGCTGTAAAAGCCTTAATAAATAAATAATTATACAACCAAGTACTAATAATAATAAGAAATGCGGTTAAAATGACATCATAAATAATATTGAATAATGTTTGAGAAAACTACAAGGCCTAAGGCTTCGCACTCACCGGGAATAGAATCCATGTTGAACAAAGAGACAATTGTATATTGGGCGGGTGTTTTCGTGGAGGTGATAGAAACGGTACGACGATTCTATTTAACGCCAAACAAAACATCATAGCATGTGACCTGTGTTCCATTATGGGTACGTGTTCGCTTGCTCATCGATCTCAGAGAGGGATGATGGATCCTAGAGGGATGATGGATCCTAGAGAGATGACGGGTTAGAAAGCAGATGTACAACAGGTTAGTGTTAATTAGTCAGGCCACACGTGTTTTATCACAGCTGGTTGTTTACAGGCGACTTATTAAATACCGCTAATGGTGCGTTTCATCAGCCTGTTGGAGAAATGGTGCTTGAAAGATAGCTATCGTAAGAAAGCTGGATGTAAGTCTCTTATAAAAAAATACTGTACAACCGAGATACTCTAATAGAGCAATCACTTCAGCGCACACGCTTTAAATTACTGTTTGGTTAGCTACCTTATAGTTCTACAAGAAATTAAATCACTAAAACTAGTGTTCATCTTGCAAATGAGCTTTTTAGATTGAATATGCTCTAATAGAGCAGTCACTTATCCTAATATAGCAGTCAGTTTCTAACTTTCAATTCTGTTGTAGCTGTCGCATTCTATGGTTTATTACCAGCTTAGAAGACCATGCTGGTGCCATGCAATTGCATAATACTGTTATATGACTGGTGTTTATATTGCACCACTGGGAGTAGCTTATTCTCCTGACCACAGTGTGCTAGCTACATAGTATATGCCTTGCCCTGTTGTTGGTTTGTCCTGTTTGTACATGTACTTGGCTGTATGTGATGCGACCCTAGATAAATAATAGAAATAAATAAAATTAAAGTAACAGCCATTAAAAGCACCAAATACCCATGGCAGGTCAGCTACATAATACCACAAACAACTTGTTTACACAGTTTAGTTATATAGCTGGCCTACATCACCACCTGCCTGCAAGCATTGTCACATGTGGGTTACCCTGGGATGAAACATGCCCACAGGGAGGCCGGATCCAGTATGGTGGTATTAGAAAACAAGTTGATGTTGTGCTACTTCTAAAAACCAGGCACTATGCAGCTAGCTAACTCATCTGGAATTATCCATGGATGGTATATGCTACTATGAATTAACCAACTATGTATTACTATTTTACAATAGTGTAGTTTTGGGTTGTGCAATACTATTAGCTAATTTTTGTATTTCATAATTCATGAAATTTTCATAATTCGTTCAATTACGTTGCTATGCACTGCTAAGGAAGTGCTTGTTAAACAAACTGCTTTTACCAACACATTACGCACAGAAGTATCTTTTAAACTGTTTTATAGTTTGACTATTGTGTTTTTTCCCACAAATTCTCTCAACAAAGCCTCAAAGCTGCTCTTCATTTTTGTTCACGTACGTAAGGGATACGCCCCCTTTCAACTCAAAGCGATAGGCTATTCCTGGCAGTGTACGAGGCCCGCATCATTGTTTTTCAGTTGTTAAATGCCTGAAAACCTCAAAGGGAAGGTAGTTTACAGTCTGAAGAAAGTTGCCACACCCGTATTTCAGTCCGCCGAAAAGAAACCGCCCCTCAGAGCAAATTCACCTGTGCAGAAGTTTAATACAGACTTCATTTCGCTTTTGCTTCTTATGTATAAGCTGCTTTTACCATTATTTAACAATTTTTCTCACGTGGGTGCGTACGGACAAACATAGGTAGTTAGATAGGTACACACACACACACACACACACTTTTACGAAAACAATTTCAGTAAATCAGGTGCGCGCCCCGAAGGCCGGCTGTGGGTGCAAGCCTGGTTTAAAAATAGGTGATATTAAAACGGCATAAATTAAATATTGTGGTTTACTAACAATACTGGTAAATAGCCCAGCTCTACTTGCAAGTGTTCTGCACATACAGCATGGATCCAAGATTTCTTCTGCATTCAAAATTAACGGTAGCCACTGCAATACAAAACCATTGGAAATAAAGCATTAACTCCTTAGAATTTCATAGTTCATTTGAACAAAAATTAATGGATGTCATTCTAACCTTCATTCTTGTTGTAGAGAACTGCTAACAAATTTTGATGCTCTTGTGACAGGTGCATAGATTTTTCTAAACACTGCTTAAACAAAAGGTCACCATTTGGATGTGACCTGACATGTTTTAATATGGATTTCACTGCTGACTTTTTGTCTTTTTTCTTCCAGTCAACGTGATCATCAGATGAAATGATGTTCAATTCAATAAGAAAAGGAGCAATCAGGTTAAGATCCAGGTTCCTTTCAATTTCTCCAAAATTAGAATTAAGGTGCTGCCATGTAGTAGCAGACGCCATCTGTAACAAAAGAAGTATACATTAACAACAGTGCCAAGGCATAGCAGAAATGGAGAAGGCACTACAAATTCTCCATTCTAATTCCAGATCAAGGTATCTTGATGGAAGTCATTTACTCTAATAAAACAGTAAGTTTCAGCTGAGGATAAGATTACATGCATTTACTCCTGCAAAGACAGAAGAGATAAAATTCAATTTGAGAAGGTTATAATTTTAAACCTTCTAAAGGGTGCATTTTCTAGACCCCTTAGTAAGAGCAGGTTGAATGTGCTTCATACACAGTAGCTATACCATATCATTATTATACATTTTGGTGCTATAGAGGACTTGTAGCATGACGTAAAACATCGTAATTGCTAAGCAACCGTAGCTGTCGGCCATGTTTCAGGACAGTGTTGTGACTGAAAAGCGCTTTCTCAGGATTTGGTACAGGCTGTAATGAAGTTGAGTTGTGTTGTAAATACCACCCAGCTCGTTAAAAACAGTGAAGAAGTTAGAATTGGTGAGTAATGTATCAAAACTTAATTAGCAACCTATTTCAAAAAGCAAAATGATAAGATCTTCTATTTCAAAACCAGCCCCACTTCCTAGTGCCACCATAGCCAACGCTACCATAGCCAGTGCTTAGTGAATAAATTCCGTTACCTTCGTTCTGACCCAGTATACACTGGTGATGCACTGATACCGATACTAGTATCGGTATCGGCCCTATTTTGGCGGTATCGGACTTGTATCGGTAAGCTATAAATGCCCGATACCAACTGATACTTTAAATGACGTCATTTAATTACTTATCAAGATGGTGGCGTACATAGCGCATTGAATGGAGTTGAGCAAAAGCGGATATAAGCCATGAATTCCTTACAAGAAGCCAGCTACTAGCATTATTAGTACAGTGGAAACTACTAAAGTAAGCCACGAAATAAGATTCATTGAAGCCATAAACTATTATCTTCCCGTAGCTAATTGATAGCCACAAAACCAGCAAACTGCAATTGATGGGATTAGCCCTTTTTAGTAAGCTAAATCACTAGTATGTGGGGCAAAGTATCGATATCAGATCGGTATCGGCCATTTCCGGCCTCAAATGTATCGGTATCGGATTGGTAGTGAAAAAGTGGTATTGGCGCATCACTAGTATGCGCCATAGAAAGTTGTCCCAAAACATGTCCGCCTAGCAACTGTTGCTTCATGCATGCAAGTCTTCTCTAGGATCACCTACGTAAAGTGTACAATGCTCGCCAAAACAATAGTGCAGCTAAAAGTTTGTAGCACATATGTACCATGCAATGGATTATTTTCATAGAGTCTAAAGGGGCAATGTGTCATGAATTGTTTATACTTGAAGCCGTTCAAGTTTATGATGTAATCATATACAAATCACATCATTGCTAGGTGTTAAGGAGCACATGTACTGTTAAGGTGGCAGTCTTTGCATACCTGTTCTTGTACGATGATTGTAAGCCAAGTAAGCTAGCTCAGAATGCCCCCCCGGACTGTCTAACATTGTAACAAAGGTGATACAATAACATTGCTGCTACAACCTGCCTGGCTGTGATATGTGAACACAAGTTGTTGTGCTGTGTCAATTACTCCCCAGCTGCTTGTTTATTCCTTTCACACCCATAGAATAAAATCTATGGATAGTTTATAAGATTGTTCTCCCACCCACTGATACACAGGTGATTTCATTGTACACAAAATTTGACCAGATTTTACAAAACCGATCCAAATCGCACATCAGGTAAAATCAAACTAACACCTCCAGTGGATAACTACACTATTATACTAGTAGTTTTGACACTCAGCAAAACTCAAACTACTCGAGGCTGGTTTCAACAGACGTCTTTTCTGGGTGGTGTGTAGAGCTCGAATGGCGGTTTTAGGCCTTGTGAAGGACCTGGCTTGGCAAGAATCAGTGGTCTACTGGTGGACAGCCTGATAATGTTGGCCAGACATTTTCCTATGGATTTTACTACATATCAACCACTAAGGAGCCAGCACAGCCCTGTAATCTTGTCTCTGGACTCCAATCGTGGTCTACCTCCATTTTGAGGTCTAACCCTTGCCCACTCCGCCACCCCTTTGTGAGCCCTCGTGATACTACTTCGCTCGTCCAACAGTTCAGATTTTCTATCTTATTTGGCAGGAAACTCTACGAGCAGCTACAAGTACTGGCAGTGGTCTGAAAGGTAACAGATTGATGCATCTTTAGTGTAAATTTCCTACGCGTACTTGCTATCCTTGGAGAGTTATGCTGGCTTGAATTCTTTAAAACCGTTTATCTCGAAACTTCTAATGTGCAATTTGGATCGTTTTTCCAAAATCCAATCACAATCACATGTTTATGCAATCTTGAATGGTTTCGCACTAAAACAAATTTGCAACACATTGTCCCCAAAAGCAATGGTTCTACGAAAATTTTAACTCTTCAAAAATTAAAAAATATATAAATTATATGCACAATTGATTTAAATAGCTAAGCCTGGAACTTGCTCGGTGCTCGTGAATTTGTGCTACAGAAGTGTGTAACTATTGAACTACAATTGCAATGACATGTCATGTCATGGCTCTGCACTGTTATTTCAAGCTAGTTGCTAGTAGGGCTGGAAGATCATATTGATTGTGGGACTAATCGTTATCGTCTCTGAACATTGTGATGTTGATATGTATTATAAACAAGTACTGAAACAAGCTGGATTGGAATAGTATGTAATGTCCAATTGTAGTAAAACAATAAGAAGCAGATATCCCTACTGTGTGTTTCAATCTCCACAGCACAGTAGGGATATTTGCTTTTTATTGTTTTACAACAATTGGACATTATGTACTACTCCGATCTAGCCCGTTTCAGTACTTTTTATTGTGGTACTACATTGTCCCTACTCTAGTATAAAATCCCTAATTTTTCTTATACTTGTTTGTGAACTTTTTCTGCAAGTTTACGACCACTAAACACACTGTATAATAATGCAAATTTATCTAACTGGATTATTGAGATTATTGAAAATAGGTTTTTAACACTCTACTATATAGAAAAAATTTTAAAATCCATTCAGGAGTGTTGGTGCTAACTATTGACCAGATTTGAAGTCATTAGTTTCCTTCAATCTGTTTGAAGCTATATATGAATTGTTAAAGTTGATAAATTGGATTTGTGCACAAGACTCCTTTCACAAACTGGTCACAATATTACACAATTATAGTTAACAAATGTAAGGAAAAATTAGGAAGTTCGATTAGGGATCATAGAAAAAAAGTAGGGAAACAAGGGAGGTCATGAAACATTGTAGGGGAGTCTAACATTAAGAGTGGAAAAGGTAAGTGTAGAGGCTGCCACGAAATTCTTAATATCCCGAAATATGCTAGAAGGAAGGGAATTCCACCATGTAGAAGACTGGTGTCGAAAATTGTTTCTGAGTAAAAGCTTTATTTACACAACACTGATGACAGGTAGTAATACAAGGGGGTGTCACTCCAACAGATACTGTACTACAATCTGCGACTATGGCCACAGCCGGTCAAGATCGATTTTCGATTCTGATGAAAATTTCTCTTGATCATTGACCTGGTTCCATATATTTTCGTGCACTACTTACTCGCAAAGCTTTGACCTTGCTGGGAAAAAAACAGCTTAACTGTTGTTCTTCATGAAAATTGGCCTTGTTCATTGAGCGTTAGCTTTGACCACAGTTGCAGATCATAAGTACAGTGCCTATTGGAGTGACACCCCCTTGTAATTATGATATGCAGGACATCTAGTTAAGAACGTGTGCGTCCAAACTGGAAGGCAGGGTTGAGAGGAATGCCGCCACCAAAATAATGGTCATGAAACAGTGTCAGAAGAGCGTGGTACTTTACAGGAAGCCAACCTTAACGTGCTCTAGCTATGCTGTGACACGTAATCATAGTTACGAAGGCCACAAGTCAATCGAACCATAGATAATAGAGTATAAGGGATAGGAAACGCAATAATGTGACGTCACAAACGCGTACATTTCTATTGGAATTCCGTGTCTTACGTCACGAACATACTCGTTACGCTTGGTGCGCTTGTATCAAAGAGAAACAAATTGTTGTAACGACAGAATTTTGCAACCAACAACTGTGAAACTTCGCTACAATGAACTCAAGTAAGTAATCGAGGGAACTAGGATGGTACCAACCCTCAAGGAAGTTATGCGCAAAATTAAAGGAGCTTGAAAGTGAAAAAAACGGCCCAAAAATTACTTTAAACCACTTTACTTTCTTCGTAAATATATTCTATCCTTTTAACTGTGATAAACCTATTCCTTACCATTAAACAGAGAGAACCAGAGGAAATATCAGAGCAAAACAGGAACTGTGGCTTGAAGAAACGACTAAGTATCTTCCATTTTTACCAAAAGTTTAAACCACCTTGCAGTACAACGCAGCGGTAAAACACTGTGTTGGTGACACGCCTAGCTTACCACAAGATTCGAAAGTGGAACCGGCTATAAAAGAAGCGGTATGGACGAGGCATGAAGGTACTATGAGCGAAAGTATGACAGCGTGTAACAATTATGGTTAACGCGATACACTTTGTTACAAAATCTACGGTCTGAATTCTCTCGCCAAAATCTCTCACAAAAGCCTAAATACTTGCTGTAGTCTGTTGGATTACTATTTACGCTGCTTAGAACACTAAATCCCATGCTTGAGCACATAACTGTCTTGTCCTGTCACGGAAATATCGGTCCGGGTAAAATCGGTCCGGCCGGACCGATTTTGGATACCAAAACTGGTCCGTCCGGACCAAATTTGGTTGACCAAGTTTAGTCCGCCGGACCATTTTTGGCATCCAAAATTGGTCCGGCCTGACTAAAATTGGTCCGGCCCAAACTTTGTTGGCCACATGTACCCCCTGACCACTTGGACCAATTTTTGGTTGGTCCGCAGGTGTACCCGGCATTGTGTGGACAGGTCGGTCCGTGCTAAGTATATTGTGATGAATCACTGCAGCCGACTTAGCCTGGAAACTATATAAATGAGTAGCGTAGTTTAATTTCCCGAGTTCTGTGATTTACGGAAAATGCATGTAGTAGCTAGAAACTAAATTCCATGATCTATATATATGCAGCGATGAACAGTCGCAAAATTAATGCTGTTTTAATTTAAAGCAGTGTGGTATGATAAAAGTCCTGTATTCTTCTTCTCCATGTCAATAGCTAGCTGGGAAGTAGAGGTTTTCTTCCGGCATACATCAACTCAAATGCATGGTCAATGCTGGATTCATGCATGGTGGTCAATGTTGCATACAAAAACACAGGTAACAAAATATTCTTCCCAAGTACGTTTTTATATGTTCAACCATGTTTGAATGTGAAAACCTTTTCTTGTATTATTGATATAAATTACCAATTAAAATTTTTTTTTAAATGTTCAATAAACTTCACAAGCATCATCAGCTCTGCAGTGTTTGGTTGAATCTTTCATCCAGCCTGTCTGTGTTGATTATGACAAACAACTATAGCAACATGATGGAAATCACCAGCCTATGCTTGATCACTTATACTTGAGGATGGTAGACAATATATAAAATCTACCATTAAAACATGTCTTATCTTCAACTTCTGCATAATTATATAGCTCAGAATTTAATTTGTTAATTCTGACCCTTGGTCAGTTTTTTATTAATCTGGGAATACCCATGCATGCACGCATTGTCATAAACAGATACACATATTATTTCAGGGACTGATTCAGAGGGGTGGATGAGGTGGCTAGCCACCCACCATGCATGGCCTTGCAGCCACTCAGACATGCATTATTTAATAATGAATATTACTGATCATGAACACTCTTTTGTTATATCAATATGAACTAAATCCCTACATTGCATCAGATTCCAATGCTAGCTGGCTATAACCTTACAGTAGATGGTAGCAGTATACATGAATTTATCTATGATCATGGGCAGTATATTAACTATTACCAGGCAGAGAACTTCTTGAAGGAAGATATGGGGTCTGCTTTAGGATTGAGTCGATTTTACTTTTATGTCTGCAACAACTCACCCTAAGGCTGTGGAATAATGCGACTGCATGCCTCAAAATTTTAAGTTGGCTAAGTAGTAAAAAACATACTGAGAATATTTTAGTTATAACCTTTATAAGGTGATGTTTCTTCCTGTGGGGCATGTCATTAGTAGGAGATGATAGTTCACATTTAGTTATTCAATGGAGTAAACCTAAACTATCATCTCCTACATATAATCATATATGACAGAGAGGAATGTGCAGTATGTGCACAGGTGTTACATAGCAGGTGTATTACAGTTTGTTTTAACCACTGGTGTTAACTCATGATCAGCCTGTATACTGGGATTACAGAATACGTTAGGCCAGGAAACTTGATTACTAGTTTCTCATCCACAGATTTCCATGCAGGCGGGAGGTAATTTTTCATTATTCATTAGTATAAAGAAAATACTCCAAATCAGGCAAGTCTGTTATAAGGTTAACTATAAAATCTTTTAAGAACTATTACTTACTTATTAGCTACCACCGTTTCTGAGGTGCAAGTGACATTTGCTGTGCTGTAAAATGATAACCAGCCTTCCTAACATCAAAATACGTGTACACGTGATTGATAACAGCAATAATGAAATTAGAGGCGGTGGGGTAAAAAGGGATGTGGGCAGGGATACGAATCAATTAATCAACTTTGTCCGGCCTTATTATGTTCACAAGGGTATAGGTGACTGCTCTATTAGAGTATCTCGATCTTAAGCATGCACCTCCAATGCGGCTAGCTGATCCCGTGCATGCCCTTGTTGGATAACCTTTTAAGCACAAATCCATGCAGTGATAATGCCTGCAATGCTCATTATTCGAGATTGATAAATGAGAATAGCTATAGCTAAGTCGGCTACAGTGTTCCGTCACAAACAACTTATAGCTATGCATGCATCATTGGCTGCATGCGTTAGTGGTCCACCCGGACCCATTTTGGTCGACCAATATTGGTCCGAGTGGTCAGGAGTGCATGTGGCCAACTAGGTTTGGGCCGGACCAATTTTGGTCAGGTCGGACCAATTTCGGATGCTAAAGATGGTCCGGGCGGACTAAATTTGGTCGACTGAAAATGGTCCGGCCGGACCGATTTTTGCCCAGGACCAAAATTTTCGTTACAGTCCTTTCAAATCACGCGTAACGGAAATCAAACCGGAAATCGCTTGCGTTTCCTATCCCTTTTACTCTATTATCTATGATCGAACACACAGTCTAAAAAAATAAATAAAAAATTCAAGCGAGACAGAGAGTCTTTACCGGTAACTAGGCATATGAATAACGAGAGAAGACTTAACATTCTACTAACATCTTGATAACCGGAGATGGTAAATTCTTGGCTTGTGAACCGATCAGTGACAAATAGTATGACACAATACCTACTTACAGCATAGATAATATATACCTCCGGACACAGTAACAGATTGGGAGGCCACCCCAATTCAACTTCTACATCAATCACGATGTGTTAACAACCGTCAAGTACGCGAGAACAAAACTGTCAAGTCAACAAAAGCACCATCTCCCGCGCTTTCTTTTACCGCCGGTATTTACACCGGTTTTCTGTGTTCCTGAAGTGTTTCCACGCATGCGTAAGTGTCAATGCGTCAACTATGGCGTCTGGTGTAAGAGATTTCTCTGCCTCTATTCATGCCTAAAACACGATTGATTGATTTATAGTTTAATGTCATGGTAGTCGTTCTTCCCTACCAGAGCACACACACATATAGGTCTACAGGTATACAACACACCAACAACATCCGGGCATGTGACAATTTAATTCTAATTACTTAGCGCTAGTAGCATTAATTCCCGTGTGGCCAGAGTGTGCCTGTGTCGAGAGTGTGCTGCTACTATTGTGTAGACATCATTATGGTCAAAAAAATACGAGTAAGGTAAAGTACGGCGATAAAATGTTGAGTCAATGGAGTTTATGCAATGGGCGCTTATCGGCACCCTTGAACTGTTTGATGTGTCATTTTTCTTTCTTCTCTCATTTACTTCAAAGAACTAAACAAAAGACTGGAAATGCAAGTAAGAAAGGGCAAAGCAAAGATGCAACATTCAAAAAGAGGATTCATAAACGTAAAAAGCTCAGTGCATGATTTAGTATTTTGTGTTCATTAATTAACTATTTAGCTGCTAGACCTATGAAAAGAAAGGTAGCAAAAAGGAAAGAATCAAAGGTTGTACTTAAACCGGATAAAGATAAAACAGCCTCTGTGAAAAAGGCACATGACTCTCGGATAGCTCACAAACTAAAACAGTTAGACCTGACCACCACACTGGTGAAGATGTGGGAAGAATTCAGAAAACAAAAGTGTCCTAATAGAGCAGAAATCCTACAGAATATACTAACTATTATTAGAGGACGTGTAAGAGAAGTAAGTGGCAAAATTATGTGTCTCGTGTTGCCAATGTTCTGTCACGTAAAAACATTTGCATCAACTTAAATTCCCAGTAAAGAGTATGTATACAGATATATGTAGCTGTTAACAGTGCATTTCCATTGATGTCTGTTTTGAAGTTAGTGATAGGTAACAGACACAGTTTTAACCAGCTTGTACAGTATAGGATGGTTTCTGCATGCCAATAGAATTACCTTACTATACTTTTGGTTTAATCATGTTTGCAATCATCATATTATGTGTATAGACCTGAATAAAGTACACAGCCCTGAGCTTCTATTTGAGATGGGAAAGTGGGGGTTTTTGTATTATTATAACATTGTGATAATACTATCTTCCCATATAGTTTGCTTTCAAACATGATACAGCACGAGTGTTACAGACAGTGATGAAGTATGGGAACAGCAAGCAAAGACTAGCAATATATGATGAGTTGAAAGGTACGTAATGTCAGACCATTGCACCAAAGCTCTCACCTTAAAGCATACATCCAGAGTCTTCATGCTCAAAATAAATAATAACCTTTCTGTTAATGATTTTGGTCCCAGACGGTCTGTTGTAAAGGAATTTGGTAATCATCAAGGTTTTCTTTTGTGTTTCACAGATTCGATACTGGAACTCTGCAAGTGCAAGTACTCCAAATTCCTAGTCAAGAAATTCTTAATTTACTGGTAAGTTACAATAATGTTAGCCCTACCACTGCATACTGTAACTGCACAATCAGTCCACAGCAGAGAGAAGAGATCATGTCTTTTTTTTATGGCCACGTTCGGCGGCTCATACGGCACACAGAAGCAGCCAGCTTGCTGGAGCTTGCTTATAATGACTATGCCAATGCCCACCAGAGGGAGGCATTAACTAGAGAATTCTATGGTGTAATAGTAAGTGTGATTGTGGTGTTGAGAATATAGCAATAATGTTATGTATAGACTGTTGGTGATGAGAAACACTATAAAGTAAAGAGATTGAAGGAAACCATTACACCACTGCTGAACAAGTGAGTTGTGCTTTGAAAGGTATATCGGCGTAGACATAATTACAATCATTATAATTCATGACTAATTTTTTCTTTCAAACTTATATTTCTTATCTGCGTATTCAATAGTTCTCTAATCTAATTTAGTTTCTGATAGAGATACTTGTATTGGTAACTTGAGGTAACCTAGCAAGAGTATTCACCAAACCAGGGCGGACTAGTGTTTGTTAAGCATTTCTGTAATGAGTGCCTCAAGAGTCAATACTTCTTTGTGTGTGAAACATTTATAACCAGAATCCACATGGATTTATTCACCAATACCCTTGGCTTCTGTAAGTACGTAAGTGGCTGCATTAGACAGGTGGATTGTTCTGTAGCAAGTTTTAAAACCAGACATTGGTGAATTTTGAAGAATAAAAATTGATCTAATACTGCTAGAAAACATTCCCATAACAATGCTATGAAGTTTTTCATGTAATCGTCAAGTTTTTATGGATGTGCTGGTAAAATTTACATGAAGTATCCGTTACAGGCCATGAAATGTACATGAATTACATATGGAAATTTCATAACCTTCATGGAATTAATTGTCATGGTCTATGGAATTATTTTCATGAGCCATGGAATTGTTTCCATGAACAAGTAAATTTTACAACTTTTATTGGGAGCACACCAATGAAAATTTGACAACTCATGGTTTACTTGAAAAATTCATAACATTGTTGTGATAGGAACATTTTCTAGTAGTGTAATGCAATTTTAGTTGAAATATCTTACCAAACACATGTTTTAGTTTTATATGCATTGTGGGGATGTCTGTCTCCTCCTACAGAGAGACACTGAAGCACAGTATCATTCACAAACCATTACTGGACTACTTGTTGATGGCTGGTGAGCAGGAGAGAGCAGACATGATAGAGCAACTTCGTGAGAGACTAGTTGAGCTGCTCCACACCAAGGAAGGATCTCGTGTTGCCATGCAGTGCATCTGGCATGGCACA
The DNA here is from genome assembly GCF_963678975.1 of Dysidea avara. Lineage (NCBI taxonomy): Eukaryota > Metazoa > Porifera > Demospongiae > Dictyoceratida > Dysideidae > Dysidea > Dysidea avara. The sequence continues at coordinate 11,823,752 of NC_089281.1, forward strand.
GCAAAGGTATATGGGATACTTAAGTACATCCCGGGAGCCCCTAACACCACTATGCATGATGCAATGCTTGTAGGGCATCATCTAGCTTTAGTGCACGGTAACTCATTATAGTAATATTCAGATCTTCTGTTTGGTTCTATACAGTATCTTTCAAACTTTTACTTCTACAGGACCGTAAAGTTATTGTCAAGTCATTCAAGACTTTTGTGAAGAAGATTGCGATGGTATGTATGATTATCTTAGATCATGTGATACTTATTGTTACAGGAAGAACATGGTCACTATGTGCTACTGGCAGTGTTTGACTGCATTGATGATACAGTACTTGTAAAGAAAGTGATTATATCAGTAAGTGTGCATATAAAATGTACTACATAAGTGATGTAGTTACTACTTCTTTATTCCATTCAACCCTGAAAAAGTCTTCAAATGCTCAAATGATTCACTGTTCATATTGGTAACCAATCAGCTAGACTTTATTGTATAATATGTGGTCAAGGGACAAAAAATATCCTTCATAAATCCTTGAATATATTTTCATGAAATCACTAAGCCTTGAAAAGTTTGTCTTAAGAATTTCCCATATGATATGCATGTTTATGTCTTGTGTAGGAGTTGGCTGATAACCTCAGTGAGCTGGCAGCTGACAGACATGGTCGACGTGTTTTGTTGTACCTATTGTGTCCTCGTAACCCTGTCTACTTCAACTCAGCCATGTTACGTGTACTGGCACCGGGTGATGGTAATGTACACAGGTTAGTAGTACTTAGTAACACACAGTACACAGTGATGTGCAGTCTTGTTAGAAACTGGGGACTGAAGTTTTTAATAGTATTACTATTTTTATATTCACAAAATGGTAATCTAATTCATCATGTACTGAATCGTTAAATATTTCTTCATTGTTAACAGTGTCCTTCTGGACTGTTACAACCCTTTTTTTGGCTGAATCATCACATTCTTGTTTTGCCAAATCTTGTAGTTAGTTACTTTCCCCTTCATTTCCTTTTTTGCTGTACAGAAGTGTCTTTTCAGCATTTAGTGTATATAACATTTGCTTGGCACTAATGGGATCTTGGTTGTTAGGTATTTAACAGAATACTCCATTTTGTTCAGTTGACTGTTTAATCTTATATAAATACCTGATGTTCGGGTTCCATTGTATGACAAATGAGTTTGTACTCCTAGAGTGTTTATAGGTAGATTAAAGAGTCGATTATATGACTGTTCTATTAGAGTATTTCTTTGATTGGTGTATGCTTTAGAGGTGTACTGATATGGGTTTTTGGCATGTACTGATATCCAATATTGATGCCACCAATAGAAGTCGATAACTGATAGTTGATCCGATATTTGCATTATAGTTTTAAGCAAACAAAAGTGTACATTTACCACAATATGTGCATGTATCCATTGCTATACTCTGTATACAGCTTGGGTTTCTGTTGTGCAATCCAGACAATTAGAAACCTACAAACATTCTTATGTATACTCCCATGAAGCCTTAAACAGATATTTCTGCATTACTCCGCATTCTAATGGCTTGTGAGAAAGCTTGTACAGCAAGTTTCCTTGGATATCCTGTGATCCTTCTTTTTATCACAAAGGTATACTCTATAGCTGCTTCATTTATAAAGACTGTGATAAGCTTTCCAGCAACAAACACTAGAATTGCATGTGTCTGTATGGCTTCTTGTAGCATATCGCTTGTTTGCAGAGTGAACAATAAGTCACTGACACTAAAGAGCCATATGGATAGCATAGAAAACCAGTGCATAATCCGTTTATGTACAAACTTTGCTACTGTATAATGATATCGTTCCTCCTGCTGTTCTGTACCGATACCGATATTGGTAAAAATTACCATATTGGTGGCTGATATTTTAGCCGATCCGATCATTGGTACACCTCTTATGATCTCTAGTATGCTATATTAGAACAATTGAACTGGCCGTATGATTTTATGCACTTTCAGTTACAAATATCTCCCTGTTAGTGAATCTCCACTGTAGTGTTACTGCACGTGTTGTTTAACCATTACAGCAAGAAGTCACCTGAAGCACGTCGTAGTGAGCTTCACAGTGCAGTCTCACCACTACTAGTGAAGTTGACTGCTGACCATGTCAGTGACTGGATCAGAGACAAGCAACTCAGTCAGTTCCTGCTAGCAGTTGTACAGCATGTGGAAGGTGACAGTGTGGCTCCCATATTGGAGAACGTTGTGAACTTATTGGATGAGCCTTTTGATGAAGAGGTCTGTGTTCAGTGTGATAACAATTTTGAAGTAGAGTAGGCACTTAGTTATCCACAATTAAAATGACTGTTCTATTAGAGTATTTCAAGTGTAGTGTGTGTTCTATTAAGTGTTTTAATGGAATTCTAGTGCTTCTAATAATTCACACAGTATGGAAATAGAGCTTACTGTACCATATGGGTGTTCCCTAAATATCTATTTATCTTGATGAAATAAAAAAGAGCACTTTGCACAAGAAAAATTATTCAAGCAAATATGCACCCACTTTATATTCTCTCTCACTATTACTGTACAGAGTAATAAATATTAATTCATCTCTGCTTGTATTTACTAGACACACATTGTGGGTGATGCTTGTGGTCATTCTGTTGTCAGAAAGTTGTTGTCCATTGAGAACAATAGAGTGGACACCTCCTCAGGTAACTATCATGCTTAATGGAAGTCATTTGTGTCATTGTGTTTGTAGTGTTTCTTGCTGACCTAATAATAAATCGTGTGCCAGAAAATGAACTGAGATCATGGGCAACTATTAACAGGGGAGCATTTGTGCTTGTAAGGTAGGTTAGTGTGACCAGTTTTATACTTATTCTTGTAAAATTGTGGATGGTGTGTCCATAAACTGTAATGAGGTGTTCAGCAGTATACAGTGATATCTAACCACTTAGTTTTATCTTTGTATTTTTATATCATTGGTACCTACCCTACATACAGACCATCTCCACATTAAACATTTTAATGCAGGGACAGAGACTAAGCATTAAACTCGTGTAGCTTTGTAGCATGTATAGTGATGTTGCTTTTAAACATGAGGTTCCTCATACCATCCTGCAAGTATACTGAAATTAATGCTGCAAAACACCAAATTTTTTTGTTTGTGGTTTTGACAGGAATATAGCTCAATTAATCAGTGACATTGTACTGTAAAGAACAAACAAAGCATTGGTACCTGCTTTACATGCAGGACAACTAATGTAGCATTATAATACATTGGAAACCAAGCATACTTTACTTTTTTTCATTGTAAAATAATTTTCATATGCAAAACTTATAAGAAATTTTTGTACAAGATCGAACTACTCTAATAGAGCAGTCATTCACTTAAATCATATGAAAATATTTTTACACGAAAATGTCATGAAAATTTTTTGCACAAAAATAAAGCAAATTACAGTAACTATTAGTGTCCTACATTGCTGTGTAGTATGTATGTTGATAGTGCTTTACAGTACATGTCCTTATGTCATCTTTTAAGTTATAGTAAAATAATGAACATGCAGGGTTAAACTACATGCAAGCTAAGGCAATTTCATAATAATGAAAAAAAATTAACTGTTGCCCCTAGCAACCATTATTTATAGCTGTCAATGCCTAAAGTCACCTCTCCAAATTTTAAAAGGATAGCATATTATGAGTCATGGGATATTACATTTTATAGTTGTAACATGGGCATGAGTGATTTGCCTGATATAACAACACCGGAATGCTTTCATTTAAGTGCTTCTTCTGGCAACACTTCAATTTGTGGTAATCATCACGTGAACATTAATTTATTCCCACAATCGATCTCAGTCTGAATTTGTATAAAACAAACAGAGGGTGGTATCAATACCTCATCCACATCAAGGCCATGCTTGCTTTGATGAAAGTGGCTTGCTCTTTTAGAAGTGAAACTACTTTCCTGGGATACATTTCAATGTACACTGGTGTCCATTTAGATGTCTCCCCGTAAAGAGGTATACATGGAAAATGTATCCTCTGGAATTCTTTGATCTGAGGTGTCAAAGTGTTACATTTTGAAGTTGGAATTTTCCCATACATAATGAAAGGGGCAACAGTTTCCCCTTCTGGACAATCACATAAATCGTGGGATTCAAAAATATCATACCTTATGACCTATATACACACTATCCATTTAAACTTGGAGAGATTGTTGTTGATATATTCACACCTACAAATTATGTGAAAATTGAGATGTTTTTGCATACATTGAAATCCCACAATAAGTGATTGCCCAGAAGGGGCAACTGTTGCCCCCTCACATGGAAAACTACAAACGTCAAGATGTCATATCTTATGACACATATATGCTATCCTTTTAAAATTTGGAGAAGTTATTTAGATATTGTCACCTACATAAATTTTATTATTATGCAAAATTCAGGTTGCTAGGGGTAACAGTTATTATTGTACGTTATAATAAAAAATTTGTCTATATAATGTTCGCTCGTGCGCTACTAAGGGCCTGAGGGTTTATAAATTTCATAGACTCCACATTGTGCCCATATAACTGCTTTAGACTCTATTTCACATTACACTCAGATTACTTACCTCATCCATGGCTGTTTCTGCTGTAGGCTTGGCAAAAGCAGCTGGTTTTCTTGTGATAATACTAGCGCCATGGCAACTATGCATCCTCACGTGACAAAATAATTGCGCTCGTTAAATCACTGCACACAAACAACACATAGCGATTGAACAAACCTAGATTTTGAGCATATGTTATATTGTGCCTGAAGGTGTGGAGTATATTAGAAACAAGGTGGAGTATATGAGATTTATTACCCACCCAAAACAGCCTAAATAGAGTCTAATGTATATATCAAGACACACGGTAGTGTGTCGTGCGGCCCAAGAAGCCGGCGCGTAACACCCGTAAGTATATTGACAGGAAGAAAGAAAACGCAATTTTCGCACCTCTGTAGCTCTGTGCTGCCTTAATGAAACAAGACGATTTTTGCTGTGGACACTCCCTCCAACTTCAGTACTCCACATTCCAAATTTGAGCGAAATCGCTTCAAGCATTCCCGAGATATGCGACTTCAAAAATTGGCTTAGTTTCTTAGTTTTTTTTTTTCTTCTTATTTTTCTTCCTCTTTTCGCACACTTACAAAAACTGCTATAAAACGCGAACGCCATATCCGATTGCCTTGAAATTTGGCACACAGAAGCGGGGTATAAAGGCGCATCTCGGTACCAACTTTGGCTGGAATACCATAAACAGGCAAAGAGTTATGAGCGATTATTCACGAAAAATAACACCAATATGTTGTCACGCCTACAGGGTAAACCGCGTATGGGAAGAAGCTGAAAATTGGTGGGTGAATAGGTTAACTATTGAACCTCAAACCATTTGTGGTTTGAAAGAAATCGAGCTAAAAACCAGGAAGATACAATGAAAAAACCAACAGTGTGTAACAATTATGCAATCGAGATTAGCTAATAAAAAAACGACTGCTTGCCACGCCTACCAGATAAACCGCTTGGGGTAATGCTTTGAAAATCGTTGTACAGATGGAGTAACCATAGATCTTAGAAAGGCTCATCAATGGTATAGAAGAATCAGACTTAAAGCCACGGAGTTATAACACAAAATCCAACTTGGTGCAGCAAGAGTGAGATCGAGATACTCTAATAGAGCAGTCATCCTAATAGAGCAGTCACCCTGAAGAGAATTCAAGAGATCAGCTAGAAACAAGAAACCTGTATAGAGATCAGCTACACACAAGTCACCCTGTATAGAGATCAGCTAGAAGAAGTTACCTTGTAGGGAGTTCATGCATCTATGGAAAGAGATAGTTCAGCTAGAAGAAATCACCTTGTAGAATTCAGCTACTAAGAAACCACCATGTAGAGAGTTCAGCTAGAAGAAATCACCTTGTAGAATTCAGCTACAAAGAAACCACCATGTAGAGAGTTCAGCTACAAACAAATCTTTCTGTAGAGAGATCAGCTAGAAGAAGTTTTCTTGTAGAGAGTTCAGCTTCAAACAAATCATCCTATAGAAAGATCAGCTAGAAGAAGTCACCTTGTAGAGAGTTCAGTTACAAAGAAACCACCATGTAGAGAGCTCAGCTACAAACTAGTGACCTTGTAGAGACATCAGCTAGAAGAAGTTACCTTGTAGAGAGTTCAGCTATAAAGAAACCATTCTTTAAAGAGCTCAGCTGCAAACAAATCACCTGTACAGAATTCAGCTACAAACAAATCACCCTGTAGAAAGATCAGCTAGAAGAAGTTACCTTGTAGAGAGTTCAGTTACAAAGAAACCACCATGTAGAGAGTTCAGCTACAAACTAGTGACCTTGTAGAGACATCAGCTAGAAAAGTTACCTTGTAGAGAATTCAGCTACAAAGAAACCATTCTGTAAAGAGTTCAGCTGCAAACAAATCACCTGTGCAGAATTCAGCTACAAACATATCACCCTGTAGAGAGATCAGCTAGAAGAAATTACCTTGTAGATAGTTCAGCTACAAACAAATCACCCTGTAGAAAGATCAGTTAAAAGAAGTTACCTTGTAGAGAGTTCAGCTACAAAGAAACCATTTTGTAAAGAGCTCAGCTGCAAACAAATCACCTGTACAGAATTCAGCTACAAACAAATCTCCCTGTAGAGAGATCAGCTAGAAGAAATTACCTTGTAGAGAGTTCAGCTACAAAGAAACCACCATGTACAGAGTTCAGCTGCAAACAAATCACCCTGTAGAAAATTCAGCGACAAACAAATTGCCCTGTAGAGAGAGCATCTAGAAGAAGTCACCTTGTAGAGTGTTCAGTTACAAAGAAATCACCATGGAGATTTCTGTAATCAATATATGTATTATATATATAATTTGTACATTTACTGATAAAATATTTAAAGTATATCTACTTCATCTTTTCTTCTTCCTGTGGTAAAGAAAAAAAGATAGGTTAAAAAAGTCCCAAAGCTGGCCATAGGCCGGCTTTGGGGTATACAAATACAAAAAGACATGAAATCTAATCCAAAACAGCCAAGCTGTAAAAAAAAGAGTGCAGCCCTCAAAAAGGCTATGGTGAAAAAAGATGTGAAATTCAAGGTGGCGGCCAAGAAATGGCTGTGATGGTAAGTTAATGGTAAAAATTTTAATAACGACAATTCAGGTGAATTTTGTGCCAAGACCAAGCGGCACAAAAATTCACCTGAATTGTCGTTATTAAAATTTTTACCATTAACTTACCATTACAGCCATTTCTTGGCCGCCACCTTGGTTTTCACATCTTTTTTCACCATAGCCTTTTTGAGGGCCGCACACTTTTTTTACAGCTTGGCCATTTTGGATTAGATACCTACATGACAAGTGGTGACTGTACACATTATTCAGTTTCTATATTAAGAGAAATACCTTACTGTCAACAAAAAAAATGAACTTGTGCATAATTTAAAGCGCTTGCAATTATAGTTACTGCATGGTTCTGAACTTGCCCCATGCTATGCACTTTCAGTTTTAATGTTTTAGTGACACATAATATCCTCTTACCATACAAAACCCTGTGCAGGTGTTTAGACATCATCATTAATTTTAAATGTTCTACATGACCTTTAATGATCCTTTAAGCAGATCTAGAGTGATAGGATGTAAGCAGCAGCTAGCTAGCTAGCTAGGGTTGGGCGATATTGAAAATTTCCTCCCATGGTTATTGTGGAGCTTATTATCACAATTATTGCAAATATCACGGTATTGAAATGAACTATAGCAAGTACACTCAAAACTGTTTACACAGTATATTTGCATGGGTGAACTTTGTTTACTAGCTACCACAACTGCAAGGAGTTTGGAAAAACCAGCCTAACTTATAGAGATGCCATGGAGTGCATATAAAGTTTGAAAGGAGGCATAGTTCCTATGTATATAGCTAGCAGATAATTTACTAAGGTGAGGCCAGAATTTTCATCCCACAATCACAGTAGTGTTGCATCCGGTACACATGCCTTGTGTGTATTCTAATAATTAGTGCATCGCTTCGTGTAGTAGTGCATGGGTTAGGCTTGTTTTGCTAGTACAAGGAGGCTGAAATACTGATTGACAAGTACAATATGGCATTGTTAACATGTGTAAGTGTGTAGTTGCAGCTGTATTCTGCTATGATATGCTATGATATTGCAATAGCCATTTATACCGGTATGGCGGTTTTTCAAAAACAAGGCGGTATCGGTTATTTCCAGCTGTAATATCGCCTTGTTACTGTCATACCGGTATATTGCCTAACCCTACAGCTAGCTGCAGGATTAATAAAATAATTGTGCCAGGTCAAGCAATTGCACGCACAGTTCCTAAGTGTATACTACGGTATCTGCATGGTGCCAGTAATATGAAAAAGCGAGGTATGTTCCGTTCCAAAAATGGAAGGAAATGGTGGACCTATTATCATCCACTTTTGGAAGGTTATTACGCAGAGGAAATATTACTCCAAAAGTGGATGGAAATGACACATTTTTCCTATATAGTGACTAAAATGAGTAATAATCATCCATATTTGGAGTCTTTTAGTCTTCCACTTTTGGATGATTCTGTTATCATGAAACAATCATCCATATTTGGATTGTTCTAGTCTTCCACTTTTGGATGATTCTGTTATCATGAAACAATCATCCATATTTGGATTGTTCTAGTCTTCCACTTTTGGATGATTCTGTTATCATGAAACAATCATCCATATTTGGAGTCTTTTAGTCTTCCTCTTTTGGGTGATTCTTTTATCATGAAACAATCATCCATATTTGGAGTCTTTTAGTCTTCCTCTTTTGGGTGATTCTTTTATCATGAAACAATCATCCAAATTCGGATACCTATAGTAAATTTGCTAGCACCGGCTTAGAAATGTTGCAGCTATTGTCATTCATGCCGGCAAAAGTAGCTGTAATGGCAAATATTCATAAAATATTATTTTGAAATGACAGTTGTGACACTGAAACTTGTGTGACCATCGATTTGGATTTCACAACTTTTTCATGCAACTTATTTTATAAAACGTCTGTAATTTCACTGTTTTTGCGTGGATATAAATTTCGCTGTTTTTGTGTGGATATAAATTCTCCTTAGTTTTTTACAGCTTGTCTGTTTATGTGTAGATCTAAATTCTTTTTGTACGTGTGGGACTACACAGTACCAGCGTGCAAACAGATTCTCTTAACAAAATGCAAAAGATTATCGTTAGTAGTAGTGCACATATACACATAAATTATACACTTATACAATTACTGAAATTTCCTACAAATCTTTAAATTCTTGCATGCCAAAAACAGTTTGATATGAAATTTGAAATTTGGAGCCTTCATATATGCAATGTGGCCTTTGATCTTTTGCAATCCAGCATTTGCTTGTTCATTGATTTGGGAATTAAGGGATGCTAGATACTCTTGCTGATAAATGTCCATGTTATATCCACTTGAACAGCCGGTGTGTCCTCTCCAATGAAATCTATCCACCAAAAATGTAGTGCTTTGAAACATCACTGGCTCACGGTTCAGCACGTATTGATGAAGCTTACAACTGTTGTCGTAAATTATGTACTCGGGCATGCTGTGAAATCTTGTTAATATTAACTCAAATGGATGACGTGGAGACTCATGCTGTTTTAATATTTGAAAACCATAACATACACCATGGCTACAAAAGAGTGTAAAGATTCCTGGTGTTAAGACAGGATGACTTGAGGAAAACTTTCTGCAGGAGTCTTGATCTTCCTTGTGTAATTTCAAGTCTGCTGCATAATTTCGTACCCTTCACACCAGTGGTAGGCTGGGAAAACAAGAAAAGTAGTCTTCATCCGGTGGAGACAAAAAATTATTAGGTGCTGAAACATTGTATGGTGCTAAGCACAAATCTCTTAACAGCTTGAAAAGATTACATACACTTAAAGGGATGGGCTCTGCCAACGTTAGCTTATTCAGGAAAACTGCGATAACAGGTGCACTCTTTTGCAAAAGTGCAAACTCTTTTTTTTGACCTGCCTGTCTAACGTCAATTCCTGAAATCATCTTATCAATTACTTCAATGACATCAGCCTTGCCTGCTATCTGAATCATGCCACATATGGCCGTGTTGTGAGCCAACTCAGAAAAAAATTCTCTGTAAGCATGAGGTGCTACTGTTGTTCCAGTTTCTTTATAGAGTTGATCAATGACACCGGCAAGCGCACTAGCCCCTTCGGCTCTCATCAATTTCATCATCGAGGTAAACTGTGGTAGAGTAAGATGCTTGGGAGATTTCACACACTTTCTGTCCTTTGTATAACCCGAGTACTGTAATAGTAATTCTCGTGACTTTACCGTTTTCAGTAACACTCTTTCTGAATGTCTAACTGTCACACACTGAATACTGTCAGTGGATTTAGTTTCCTGCACAGAAAGCCTACTCAGAAAGTCTTTGCGAAAACCAATGAGGGTGCCATCACACACAATGGTTTTAGGTGTATGTTCACATTGGGGACAAAGAAAGCATTCTTGATAATTAATATCTAGCAATCTGGCAAAGTAGTTCCATGCCTGACGAAGATGTTTGATTCCCACTTGGCGTGACTTGCTTAAGGCTGAAAAAGTTTGTTGCATGGATCTGTGAAAAGCTATCAACGGATTTTTTCCTTCTAACATGATGTGTAAATATGTAAACAACAGCCCATAGTAAAACAGATGCTTACCATCTAAATTTAATAGCAAGTGATCACGACCGTCATATTCCTGTTTACAATTGCAATCCCCCATTGTTGGTCTGTAAAAGCAGTGTCTTTGACTATCATGTATTGACACAGACTCTTTATGAATAATCACGTCTTTGGTAGATATCCAAGAATTAAGCACTGGGTCATCAGAACTAAACTTATGGCCATGCTCACATTTCAGTGTTTCATTATAATTAGGAACTAACTCTTTAGGAAATTTCCACTCACCACACTCATGTGCGTCATGAATACTTTGAAGTTCAGTTGGCAGTGGGTATGGGATTAGCTGTGATGATAAGCATGTAAATTGTTGCTCCTCAATGGATTCAGCATCTTGGTCAATGTATATGTCATTTACCTCGCACCAATTGAGGAACTGTGTTACGTGTTGACAGTGATCATGGCACAAATCACAATAGAGTCTTGTGCTTTGCCTGGAGCATATTAAGCCACATTCACTGCCATCATACACAGCTACTAACAGAGGATCAGTACATATAATATCAACAGATTCATCACTATCTTGCTGGTGACATATTTCACTAGCTGACTCAAACAATTGTTCTGTTGCCAAAGCATGTACACAGTAGCTCTTTTTTTCTTCAGAGGCCCTTACACGTAGGTTGCAATCAGAAAAATCACCATGGCAGTATGAATTGCATCTCTCCTTTTGAAACTTTGAGGAATCACACGAACACAACAGTATCACAATAGATTGAGAAAGGTACAGCTTTTGAACTAAACAATAGCCTGACTTGAGATTTCCTGAACTATCGCAATCAGCAATGACATATCTTTGACTATTTGACAACTCATAATATCGGCCTGAACTTTTTAGGCTTCTGACAAAGGCAGATTGTAGTGGAAATTCACCAACCTATATAGAAAAATCAAATTAAATTTTAGTAGGAAGACCCCTCTCTTAGTTGTCCTGCATGTAGGACAGGTACTGATGATAGTAGTATTAACAAGACAGACTGTGTCAAACTCAGCAAACACACTGTGTAGAACTATCAATAACTATATAGTGTGCAAAGGCTTCAACTTATTTAACACCTATCAACAGTTCTTTATAACCAGTAATGTTGTTTTTAACTTGCCAAAAGGTGAACTTTACTTAGTGTGGCTGTACTGGTAATTTAATTATTATTTGAAGCCCTCATTGATCTGGGGACTGATAAAACCCTTTTAAAAAACAGCACTCCAGACTTCGGGTTACTTATAAAAGCCTCCAGGACCTTTTCTACAACTTTTAAGACTAAATAAAATATTTTAAGCAGAAAGTTTCTCAATTTTGCTACGTAACCACCCAACCAAAGTCACTTATTTGACCACTTTTGAATCAGTAGAATCTACCTTTTGAGAACCTAGTAGGTTCTGGGTGTGTTAAGGTCAAGTCTTGGTTCTAAAAAAAAATTGAAACACCGTTGTGAATGCTCCTGCAAAGAGTAATCTGAATGCTAGTGATAACTACTGAATGCCTCCACACAATTACCATAATATTATAGAAGGAAGTTTAAAGGATCAAGCGGTAGTAAGGTTGCATACACACCCAAAGATGCTAGTGTACATTTAATCCTTAATTCAGAACCCTTGTGCAATTATTGTTACCTTCTTATGATCTAGTTGTAGGGACAAGCCATCATCACCATTTTCTTGTGACTTTGCTAATCTGGTTGACTATAAGAAAGAGATCATGCTTAAACTCTTAAGACTACTATAACTAACCTGTCTTTTAGTACTTAGCAGATTCCCTTTTCTCTGCTTCACTTTAACTTGGATTCCCTTTGTTGCTGCTGCCATTTCAACTACATGCACCAAAAACTAATGTCCACATAGCAGAATACTGGTCTGTGCAGCTGAGTAGACAGTTTTAATTCAAAGGTTTGTTTGTGTCAAAGACTTCAAAGAAGTGTGATTTTTGCTGTTTCAGCAACCTCAAACCCTTAAAATCTGAAGTCAGATTTTTATCAGTCATTTAGTAACAGTAAAGCTTGGATCTGAAGATGACTTCAAAAGTAGTAAATAACAATGCCAGGGATATCAAGAGAAAGTTGGATGTGATTTCTAAGAAATGCCAGGAATTGAAAGGTTTGGGAGTGGCTGTTGCTGTCGCATATTCTACCACAAAGACCAATCATAGATATTAGAGTACAGGGATAGGCAACCGAGCGCGCGCCGTGTATATCTACCATTGATTGTGGTTGAAGCACTCCTCGGTATTGATTAAATCCATGCGGACAGGATGGCAGTTTGTGGTTAAGTCGTCTTACAGTTGATTTCAAGAACCTTATGGTATTGTAGTTGATATACAAGACTTTTAATGCTTCTGGCTTCTGTTGTTTAATCGTCTTGGGTGGTTTTCATCGCCATTTACGATTTTGATCATCAATGGGTACCTCCGTTTTTTGTCTACCTGTTACGAAGAACAGAAGTCTAGTTCCACTGGGGAAATAGTGCTGAAGTCTTCGCAATACTTTGAAGTTTTGCACAGTACCACTGAAAGATGTTTCTCGCATAACAGCGCTTGTGTTGAAGTTGATAAATCATGGAGTAATATTTTAAAGAACCGAGATGAGACTGCCAAAGGGCATTAATCAAGCGGAATAATAAAATGAAGTACACCATGCAAAACTATGTTACTTTAGGGTTACTGTGGCATTGTTTGCCAGTCGAAAGTGAATTTACCATGAACACAACAGGTACACAAAAAAATCGTGTCAACTGAGATTAAAATGATTGATGGCGGCGAAAACTCACAACAAGATTTACAATAGGAGTTTGCCTAGTACTTGTAAAACATAAAGAGATTGTCATGAAATACTCCACGCCCGTAGAAAGTAGTCCAGAGCAGAAGACACTATTTTGGCCTCATGAATTCACCAACGGCGGAGTGTTTCAGGGCGCGCGCTAGTTTCTAATCCCTGTACTCTAATATCTATGGACCAATGGTCTCTATGTTTTTGGAGATGAAAGAATTTCCAAAGTGGTGCAGAAGTACAAGGATGAGATACTCTTAGATCCAGATTGGCAAAAGGAGGAGATGGAGAGCTCTAGTAAAGTTTTGTTACCCCCTTTGCCAGATTCATTATATAGCCTAAATGGAATTACAATGAAAGCTTTAATTCGGGGCATAATGAAAGATCTCAAACTTTCATGGAATTCTGACAAGCCAGAATGGTGGCCAGATACTGTGCCATTTGTCAATGTGACACAGCCTGCTCCAGAGTTTGAAGGTTAGTTACCACAATGAAAAAAGTTTTTGATGTGTATCAACATAGGGAATTGGAGCATTGCTCTACGAGAAATAATCACAGCATGCTATACTCATCATGGACTGGATGTTCGTACATACATTCAGCCAGATGCAGAGGATACACGTGAACGTGTTCCTGTTCCTCGTGATCTCCAAATTGAAGATGATGGATCTAGAGGTCCTCAAATAGAAGACGATGAATTTAGAGATCCCCAAGATGAAGATGATGAATCTGGAGGTCAACAAATTGGTAATAATAAAACCAGACAGAGAAAAAGACCGGATTTCACACCTTTGGCTGTTAGAAAACCTAAAAGGCAAAGACACCAACCACAAAGATTGGAGTAAAAGTAAAATACTTACTTTGTAGTCTAACCTCTTTATTTCAAATAGCTGCATATGCATCTTTAAATTAATTATAATTCTAGTATATAACATAAAAGCTGCGGTACATTATGCGCTAGCAATAGACAAAGGGCTTGCACCGTAGCAATACATGTCAAGATCACTCACAACGAGATTCCTTTAAGGACTAGCTCCATCTTACCAAGTACAAAGCAAATCTGTCAGTAGCTAGGCATGTTATATCATGTATTCACAACAGGTTCTACTATGGAGGGATATTACTAATCACTGGACTGGACTGACATATTTTGGTTGTTACACATTCTGAGGTCATATTTGTTCTGTCTTTGCAAATCAAAGGCCTTCAGGGAGCCTTCTGCCCATTGCAAATCTTGGCAGAGAACTGCAGTATGAGAAAACTGCCATCTACATACACTCTTAGCTGTATGAATAGTTGATGATTAAACTTTAGGAGAGATTAGGTATAGCACAGCTTTAATACATAGTAAAACAGAACTGTAAGTTGTTCTTGGCATCGCAGCACTGCAATGGCTGTGCACTAAGGCATTTGAGTCTTGTGTAAGTACAAACAGCAATCAGAGGACTGCCTTGTGGAAAGAGGCAGTCCTCTGATTGCTGTTTAAAATTTAATATCAATTCAGTGGAAGGGCTTTTTGGCGATCTGAAGACATTTTTGAGCTTGCCTATGCCTAACCAATACTGCCTAGATGTCAGAAACTAAATATTAAGGGTTTTGGGTGATATTTTGGGGCAAGAAATCCCTAGCCTCCATGATCCCTATAGTACTACTGTACTATATGAGTACTTCTTGATTACTCTGTTTTTTTTTAAATCATATGTCCAATCCCTATTCTACTTGTTTAAACTTTTATCCCCACTAAATTAAATGTTTTTCTTGTTTGTGAAGCTAGAAAATGATAGTATCAGCAGCATTTAGAGTCTTTTGTGAAGCTACCTTTTCATGCGAAGCATGAGTATAAGACAAATTTTGAAGAAAAGTTTTGGTGACCTCTGTATGTCTACTTTTGGGTTGATAAGGGGAAGGGGGGACTAGAACAATCCAGATATGGATGATTGTTCTACGATGAAAGAATCATCCAAAACAGGAAGACTAAAATCATCCATGTAT
Organism: Dysidea avara; assembly: GCF_963678975.1. Lineage (NCBI taxonomy): Eukaryota > Metazoa > Porifera > Demospongiae > Dictyoceratida > Dysideidae > Dysidea > Dysidea avara. The sequence goes on from NC_089281.1 coordinate 11,839,215, forward strand.
GGATGATTGATTTACGAGAAAAGAATCATCCAAAATTGGAAGACTAAAACCATCCAGTTATAGATGATTGTTTTAAGAGAAAAGAATCATCCAAAAGTGGAAGGCTAGAACAATCCAGATATGGATGATTGTTTTATGATAGAATAATCATCCAAAAGTGGAAGGCTAAAACAATCCAAATATGGATCATTATTACTCATTTTGGTCACTATATAGGGGAATGCGTCATTTCAATCCACTTTTGGAGTAATATTAAAAACCTTCCAAAAGTGGATGATAATAGGTCCACCATTTCCATCCATTTTTGGAACGGAACATATATGGAAAAAGCTACACACTGGATAAACACATAGATGGACAAATATGTTGGCAATTCACCTGCCCTACCACAATAGTGCTATGGGAGTCCCTATGATGTAAGGCAGTCTATGTGTCAGTGCTGAAAACTGTGAGCATGTGGATTGCATGGAACATGCAGATAGAACAAAAAGGTGCATCAAAAAGTCCCAAAAGTGAAGGGGAAAAAAAAGTTGTGACCTAGGCAGGGATTGAACCCAGGTTGGTTATAATCAATTTGGGTTAAGGGAGGTACGTAAATCATAATTGCTTGTCTGTGGTTTTGACAGGAATGTAATTCAACTTTTCAGTGATCCTTTACACCAGTGCCTTCACCGCTCTATAAAGGACAAACAAAAGCACCTACTGATTTGCTACAACAAAATTTGAGTTTCCAGATGATGGGCATTTAATTTCGCTAAAATTCCACACTGTGCATGCCAAGATACTATGAGCTAAAAAATGTGCCAACACGTGGATTTGAACCCACAACCTCCTACACGTTAATCAGGTGTTCTACCGCTTGAACAGTTTGTGCTGTGGTTTTCAAAGGAATGTTGCTCAAGTTTTCCCTACACCTTGGCCTTCTAGCACTATAGAGAGTGAAAATGGAAGCATGCGTGAACTCATGATAACAATCTTAGAGTAGCCGGATGGTGAGTGCTTCATTATCAGCACAGATTGTGATTTGCGCCATGTTTGGCAAGTAAGCTGTGTGACAGACGGACGAACCAGATGGCTTTTCAGCTTTATATATGTACTAGCATTGGTACCTGTCCTATGTGCAGGACTATAAACATTTTAATGCCAAAAACAGACACCAAGCATTAAACACCATGTAGCTATGTAGCATGAATTTTATTTAACTTTTAAAATATGAGGTCTGTTTTGTCTGTGGTTTTGACAGGAATGTAGCTCAATTATTTAGTGAAAATGTCCCTACCAGTGCCTTTAACATGTTGTAAAGGACAAACAAAAGCATTGGACTATGGTACCTGCTTTACATGCAGGACAATTAATAATACATTAGGAACTGGGCCAAGCATAAATGCTATAGTGTCTGTGCATGTTAGTGCATGATCCTTATGCCTTCTTTTAACTATGATAATGAACATGTAGTGTTAGTTAAACTACATGAAAGCTAAGGCAATACCTACATGACAGGTAGTGTACACATAGCACAGTTTCAGTATGCTATGTACTAATGTTGTAGTAACACATAGCTATGCACTAATGTTGTAGTAACACATAGCTATATCTGTTGCTATATAAACCCCACGCAGGTGTTTAAACATTGTCCTATCATTAAGGTAATGTATGATCCTTTAAGGAGATCTAGATCTAGAGTGAAAGGATGTAAACAGGATTAGTGAAATAGTTGTGCGAGATCAAGCAATTGCATACACAGTTCCTCAGTGTAAATGACGGTATCTGCATGATGCCAGTAATATTATCACTTTTCAGATGTACAGTAGTACCTGCCCATGCTTCTTTTCTACAGCAGTATAATGTCATACAGCTGCAGATTAAGTGTGAAAGAAGCTTTTACCTAGAGACAGGACAAACACACTATGTTGGCAATTCACCTGTCCTACTACAAAAGTGCTATATAAGAGTCCCTATGGTGAGTCTATGTGCCAGTGCTGAAAAACTGTGAGCATAAGAATTTATGGATAAAAAAATTATATGGAACAGACTGATAGAACAAAAAGGTGCATCAAAAATTCCCAAAAGTGAAGAAAAAAAAGCCTGGTTGGGATTGAGGGAGTTGTGCAAATTACCACGGTTGTTTATCTGTGGTTTTGACGGGAATGTAGCTCAACTTTTCAGTGATTCTTCCCTACACCAGTGGCTTCATGGCCCTATAAAAGCATGTATTGATTTGCTATACAACAATGCTCACGTTGCCAGATGACTACACTATAATAACAACCAAGCATTAAACATTAGTGCCATTCATGCCCTGCAACACGAATGATGATATCGTTTTTAATACCACCATCTTGCAAAGTATACCAAAATTATGGGAAGCATGCAGGTGCTCCAGAACCTCCAGAACTGCAGTAGCTAAACTACTGTAGTACTACAACACACAGGTGTGAACAATGTGGATGGTTCTAGTAGTACCTGTCCTATTATATAGGTTATACATGGAGCATCATTTGATAATATCTTGACCACAAAAGACATTAATTTACTCTACAATGCAGAAGTTGCCATATTGCAACAATACTACACTCACTATTGTTCCCTTCACTACACTACAACCTATTTTCATCACCTCTAACCTCCCTGCATTTACAGCACTACTATACTGTATGATATTTTGAGTAAGCTAGCTACTACTGACTATTATAACCTATTGTCATCACCTTTGTACAACTACTACTAACTACTATCAACCAGAGGACACCTGCATGATCTGGACACTTGGTAATGGTCCTAAAGTATCCCTTAACATGTAAACTGACCTGATAAATCAGGAAACCTTGATATTCAGGACACAGTCCCAAGGTGTCCTTACTACACAGGTTTTACTGTAGAGTGAGAAAAATAGCACGAAAATAAGAACATAGCAGAAAACCTGTTACCAAAAAGGTTGCCAAAATGAAAAAAAGTAGTAGCAAAAAAGGTTGTTGAAAAAAGTTGTTACCAAAAGGTTTGGAAAAAGAAAAAAGCAGTGACACAACTGGGATTTGAACTTACAACCTCCCAGTTTCCGCCTTACCACATGCACGAAATGTCGCTTGTAATTAATTATTGTTAAATGTTGTTTATAAAGGCATGCTTAAGTTGAATGGAATAGGTATTTACTTACGGTTTACAGAAAGAATTCAGACAAATTTTTGCTCTACAGCCTTGCACTAAATGCGCTGTAAACGACGAATGACGGCAACTAGAACCGTCATTTAAACATTAGGTTATTCCATAGATTAATTTCAAATCCATCCTCGAGGTAAGTCTTGTTGCGGGAAAGTTCCATTATTGTATTAAATAAACCTGTCAGGTAATACAGGTACCTTATCAAGCAATTCTGTCGACTTTTTGAAAGAATTTTCTACGAAGCGGAATTTTAGGCTTGTGGACAATCCTAACCTACATGCTTATGGTACTGTTTACTCATAGTGCCTAGCAAAAACGAACAAACTCTGTGGATTTATAAATTGTTAGATGTGTATTACGTACCCAAATCAATGTGAAATGCTTCTTCGCGTAGTGAGCTACAAGCTATGGCCTAAGGCGGCATCCAGTGTTGAACATCAAAGGATTTTGTGGTACCGATTACTCGTCGACCGAGACTACTGCAAGGCTGTAATTCGTGTAATACAGTCGTTATGATCCACCATTCACCCAAGTGGAAGAATTATTTCTCTTATACCATCCGTTGGAGAGTTACAACAGCTTTAACACCTGGCTGTAGGTGAGGATCAACCACGAGTTTCCAATCCCGTGTGTGTGTCTATAATCTATGGTTATTCCTAGATGATGAGCGCTTGCCAAAACCACTTCGCAACTGGCGAGAAGAATGCGTGAACTCAAATGGAATGCAGACAGATAGACAGATGGCTTGTCAGCTTTATATGTATAGATAGATGGTTGGTTGGACTTTTCAACTGGCTAATTTTAAGTGATTATGTGACCATCTCAGCGAAAACCCGTCTAGTTCGCACAACTTCCAAATTTCTTTCAGCATTATCTGCATAGTCCAAGGAATGATTCACCAAAATTTCAGTCAATTATGGTGAGTAGTTTTGGAATTACAGCACTAGAAAGTAGGAAAAGCAAGGAAATTGATTTGTACAGTGACTATAGTAAAAATAAACTACCGGTGCTTGCTTACATTAGCAACCATAACTTCCGTTTGGATTAGTCTACAAAGCTGGGATTTGGCTTACAGTGTTCACCATGGATTGGCAGATCAGCCAAGGTATAGTTTTTGGCCCTGCAGTCACTTGCACATAGGCATATGAAGGTGGTTTTAATGAAGAAATGGCAAGTTTATGCCTACTGCATCATAAACAAACGCACGTGACACGTAAACCAGAAATGAAACAAACTCATGAGTAGGTGAATAGGATGGTATATAGGTTTAATCGATTTAACACTTCATTTCCTGAGTAATGGTTCAATTAAAACTTGCGTAAAATTTTCTTTATAACACATGTAATTTCACCAATTTTTTTTTTAAATTTCGTTTTTCTTAATACACATGCTTGTGCAAACTAGACAGTTTTTCGCTGAGATGGTCACATATTCTATTGTGATGTGTTACTGTAAAATGAAATATTTCACTAAGTTATCATATGTACTGTATAGTAGGGATGACAAAGGTGTAGGTGTGGCCCATGAAAAAACATCACCCAAAAACCAGCGTCACTTTTCCCAGACAACGAGGTAGTATTGGTTAGGTAAAACTAAGCCCAAACAAGCCTTCAGATCGACCTGAAATGCTTTCAACAAGTTGCTACGGAATTTAAAAAAATATATTTAATGGAATTTTCTAGTGACTGACTAACTGACTGACTGACTGACTGATACCTTCAGAAAAGCGTAACTCGATAACGGCTAAGGTTACGGACTTGATGTTTTCATTGTTCGACGTCACTTCAACCCAAGAGGTACCTTTTGGCATACCGCAGTACGTACAATGCATTCTTCATGGACTTACCAGTGTCCTCCTTTGTGTCCCATTCATCTTTGCTGACAGTGAAGTGTTGATTTGGTGGTAGCACATGATGGCTTCCCTTCGTAACGGAAATCATCCATATTTTTCATAGTAGCTACTTTGATTGTAGAGGTGCTTTTCGAACAGTTCTTGATTCTTACTGCTGTGTAACAGGTTGAACATAGCTGACAACAAAGCATAATGGATACTTCACTTTTCAGATGATAATTGATATAACTGGGGCACGTGGCGCCATTTCTTCTTTTGATGTGGTATGAATGGGTTCACCAGTCATAATAATTATTTACAAATACACAAATACACAAATTTTTCAACTAGAGTAGGGACCATAGCGCATCAATAAAAAGTACTGAAACAAGCTGGAGTAGTGCATGATATTAAATCACAGTAAAACAATAAAAAGTGTTATATCCCTCCTGTGCATTTCCATTATGGTATCTTGAGCACAGTAGGGATAAACAAGCTGGAGTAGTGCATGATATTAAATCACAGTAAAACTATTGTTTTACTGTGATTTAATATCATGCACTACTCCAGCTTGTTTATCCCTACTGTGCTCAAGATACCATAATGGAAATGCACAGGAGGGATATAACACTTTTTATTGTTTTACTGTGATTTAATATCATGCACTACTCCAGCTTGTTTTATCGATGTGCTTATGGTCCCTACTCTAGTTGAAAATTCCTATTTTTTTTGTGTACTTGTATATAATAAACACCTCATTATCTCCCAAAGGTCAAAGGATTTTATGCATAGCATTTTCTAACGCATCTTTTACAAAAAAATTTTTTTTAAATTATTAATGCTTTACAGCACAGCACAAGTGTTGAAGGTCTACAGCCTGCTCAAAGACTTTAGCTACTTAAGGTGTGTTTGAAAAGTTGGAGAAAGGAGAAAAAGTCCATGACTGGACCTAGGTAGCCTCGAACCTGCAGCCATCCGATTTACGCTTGAACGCTTACAGGAGTCTACCAGGTGGTCAGGATGTTTTCTCCTTGTTATTTTCATGTAATTATATCCATAGGAATTCTAAATGCAGCATTTTTGTACAATAACATTATTTGTGTGTATTTGTGTAGTACTTTCACTTATTGTATTAACGTTTTATTGCTTAGTTTGGTGGCCAGTCAAGTTAAAGATGTATCAGAGACAATAAGAAGTGTACTAGACCCATCTGTGTTAACAGAGCAGTGGAATACTGATCATCTTCAAGGGCAAGCAGCTCTGCTAAAAGACCTAACTTAATCACTACACACTGTACACACATTAAATTCATGAATGAATATTTTTAAAAGTGTTGCATTATGCAATTCTCGAAGTAACACTTCTTTATTTCATGCACACATGGGGATATAGAAATACTACATGTAATATACTGTGCGTTCAGGTATTGCCTTATATGGCTGTCATATTTTCAATTCATCAAAAAAGTGCTGTACAATCAGTAAAAGATGCAACAAAAATTAACTGTAATTTATACAATGACTTGGTTTCCACACCAGTAGAGATCATGTGCTACAGTGTTTAGTGACTGCCCGAGACCTCTAAAGAAGAAAAAACTGCACTAACAGATACTCTTTATAACAGAATATTATTGAGGTTTGCTGCAGAGTTAAGGACTACTGGGAGGCTCAGAAATTTTCCAAGGGACAAACTCAGTGGCTTTATTAAATATGAACAAAGACTCAGCACCTGAGTACTAAGTTCCTTCACAGCATTTTTTATCCTTTTATCCTGATTAGCTTGGAAAGAATGAAACCATAGATGTATACCATTTCTACTGAGTACATTAGACATACAGAAAATTAGTCTCCTATTGTCCATTAATATGTTCTAGTAGGAGGGAATGTTCTCTGTTGAGCCACACTTCTCTTATGTGTGTAGTCTGTTGATTATGTCTCTATGAAGCAGACTACACACATAAGTAACTTCTCATTAAGCAAAGGATTTACGATGCCCAAATTGGGTTTCTAAATTACTGTGTTTAGATAAAATTTGTAGTAATGTGTAAACTATTTAAATTAGGCAAATTAAATTTTTTTTGCCATTTAGTTTTGTCCAATATTGCAATTGGCTCCGACAAATTTTTATCTGCCAACCTGCTTCAGTGTGGATTTGCCAAACTTTCGTCGTTTATGGTATTCTGTTGTATGTTACTTCACAGTAAATTGTTTCAGAAGCATTACTAGGGATCTACCAAATAACTGATTGCAAAAAGAAAGGTTTCTCAGCAATGGATGATTATCATACAGTATGTAGTGTATATCAGGGATCATGAAGAACTGGGCTTTTCCAGCCAAAAATATCACCCTAAAAATCAACCTCAACTTCCATTCATTAGTATTGGTTATAGGCACAGCTAACACAGCACAACGAGAGGCATAGACTGATCAGTATAGCAGCGTCTACAACACGTATATAAACAAAGACTGATTACATACGTGTAGCGTCAACCCAAACGTATCGATGAGTCAGTCTATCCCTAATCTGGACTCTTAACTTAGACGGCACCTCTGTATATGTCACGAGTGTAGTCGTATTATAGACCCACACACAGAGTCACACATACCTCAATATGGCTGCATACTATCCTCTATACGGCTGTATATGCTTCTGCTAGACCCACACCTTGCCCTCAAGGCGGCCCATATCCCTTCCGAAATACCCTTTTAATTAATGATGTCACTTTCGATTTATTGTTGCTATTTCACGTGAGCCAAAGCAAAGTACAGTTGTACAATAATGAAACTGAAAAAAAGAAGGTAAAACAACCTCATAGTCAATGAGTTTTCAGTTTAACTGTTCTGCCTGATCATCACTGAGCTGTGTAGCAAGAACCCACAACACTACCCAATCCTTGCTTTCTTCATACTGAGAACAATCACATGATTTCTTCATCTGCAAATAGTTAACATTAATGTTCATACTTTGCATGTTGTAAATATACTTACCAACGCCAGTTTCAAGGTGAGTAGGTGCATTGAACTTGTGGAGTCATTGATGGATTAAAAATATGCAGCCACAGTCTGGTCACCCCACACGCGAAGAGACATCGATGCCATAGAAAATGTCCAGACGAGCAGCACGGTTTGCATTTAACAACTACTCTAGCGTCACTGAAATGTTATCTAACCTTAATTGGCCTACCTTAGCCAGATGCAGGAATGAACAGAAGGCTACAATGTTATTTAAAATTATATCTCACCAAATCGATATTAATGCTGATGATTTCCTTTTTTCTAATCCTAACCTACATCACACCAGAGGCCATGATAAGAGATTTTTAACCCCAATGACTAGAATTGACTGTTATAAATTTTCTTTTTTCCCTTCTGCAATCAATATTTGGAATTCCTTACCCCAACACGTGATTGATTTAACAGAGATTGACCAATTCAAGCACAGCCTATAGCTGGACTAGTAACTGTTTAATAATTTATCAATGTGTATATATGGTCTTGTGTATAGTAAATATTGTATAATTAGGCCAATGAAACTTGATTAGCGGTTTCGCGTCATCGCCCGCATACTGTTTATATACCCGCATGGAATTTCATTATTGGTAATTTTGATCGAAATACTCTAATAGAGCAGTCACTTTTACTTTAATAGAGCAATCAGCTCTAATGAGAAAATCACTTGTTTAGATAGCTGAATATTCTTATATGGATTAGTAACGTAATTTAGCAATTTAATGCAATGTAGATCTCCCTGTTTTTTTGGCAGAAATCTTCATGTTTGGGGTGAGTGTTCAGGGGCGGATCTAGGATTTATAAAAGGGGGGGGGGGGGGGCTAACTCAAGGTACTAATCTCTTGGGTAGAGGTAGCGAAGCACACTTCCCAGCATGCAAAGCATGCTGGAACTAGGGGGGTCTGGGGGCATGCCCCCCAGGAAAGTTTTGAAAATTAGATGCTAAAACACTGCAATTTGGAGACATTTCCACATAAAATTCATATTTTCTGCCTATAGATATTTTATATACTGCCTTTAGATTATAGGTATGGCTCTCTGAAGCATTTTGCTAATGGAAAAGTTTGGGTAGGTACAGACAACCAAGTACATGATGCACCCCACTCACAATTGCACAACACTGAATAGATGCATGTTAGAATAATAATGTTGAAAGTGGAAAATTTTGAAATTTGAACAATACAAGATTGAATCTGAGAGCATTTTCAATGGAAATTGTGAACCTGAATTAAGTATTGTCATACACAATTAGATGAATGAAGCCCTTTAAACAGACCAATTCATTTCATTGCATGTATAGGTGCAGGCAGATTTGGAAAAATTCCATAACAGAACCAACTACATGTTTCCAGTGAATGTTCTATTAGAGTAGTTAGCTGACTGCTCTATTAGAGTATCTCGATCTTGTAAACCTCCAATGCTGATTCGGATCCTTGTTGCATAAATTTTAGCATAAATCCACTAATAATACCTTGGAAAGACGTTTATAAGGTGGTTTTATGAGTATTTGTATTATTAGTGATCATATAATTATGCTAAGACAAAATTTCATTATAATACTCAGCATATTGATCAAGTAAAGCCTAAATATGAAGGGGGGGGAGGCTTCAGCCCCCAAAGCCCCCCCCCCCCCCCCCCTGGATCCGCCCCTGGTGTTGTGCTTTTAGAAAATAATGAATAATGAATAATAACCGCCCTCCCGCATCAATTTTTCAAAAATCTGAGCGAGAAACTGGTAATCAAGTTTCATTGGCCTTATATAAGTTTGTTTTCCTTTTGTAATTGACAGTAGCAATTGTACCCTTTTTTGTGCACCATACTCTTTTGAGGTCTGCACAACAATCAATCAATAATAATAATAATAATGGGACTGCTGTAGTGCATGAGATAAAAATTAGCAAAACCATACATTATAACTCTACTCTAGGCCTGAGCCTAATATGCTCAAAATTTTTTACCTATTATTCTTTCCAGAATTTCCCAAAAAATTCTCCTATTATTCTTTTTTTATTCTTCTATCTAGCCTATTATTCCATAATAATTCCCATTTAGTTTCTGTAGCTATAGTCGCTTAGTTCTCAAGCTGCTGTAGTATTGCCAGAATTAATTAATATCTAACCATAAATGAAGCATTTCACCTTACACATAATGGCTGTAGCCATTACAACAGACTTTAAATGGTTATCGGGAGTAATAATAATAATATAGCTAAGTGTATCAAAGCTGTAGCTATAACTACATGCTAAGTTTAGTAGATAATAATATCAATATGTTTGTAGATACACTGGTATAAGATGTAAAAGTTTCAGATAATCATGCAGTTAAATCCCTGATGCTGTCTGCAGATTGTTAACATGAAACGATCTGACTGCTCTATTAGAGTATTTGAGCGTTCTATTAGAGTATATCGATCTTTTAGAGGCTTTTCAGCCTCTTTCAGCCAGCACTTGTACAATAATGCCAGTTACCTATCATTCTTAGTAGCTAGGTTCTTTCTTCTAGTTAATCAAGAAGAGACACTCCCCTTAATTTCCCGTGGACGTCCGATAATTCTAAAATTATGCCTGTAACCATCCTATTATTCCGGAATTATTCTCACCAAAGTGGTGACCTATTATTCTCAAAATTATGCCGGTATATTAGGCGCAGGCCTACTCTACTCACATCGGTATCTCTCAAACTAACTGCTCTTGAAGTGCTCTATATAAAAACATATATGTGACCTGCATCTTGCATGCCACGTACCATGCTGTGATATTCAGCACTTGTGCACCTTGAAGATTCAAGATTGCTAGAATCACAGGGTCAATGCAGCACAAATAACTTACTGAATCACCCAAGCAGGTACATCATACAGAGATTACAAAGGAGTAGACAATATCCACTTTCCTTCAATGCTTTATTCAATGTTCCAGCATTTCAAAAATGTAGGCAGTCCAAAGTCTATATTGCATAAGTGCACAGTCACCAATTATTATAGGGTACACATATACACATACTGTCAGATCTCCACAGTGGTTAGTAGGACGTGCAACACCTGATTATTTTTTCATCGTCCCTCTTCTCTTAGGTTCATGTCCTGCATGTAATTCTTCTATGAAAGGACATATGCAGTCAACATAATACAGCTTGCGTATTACAGTATCTGACTATCTGTAGTTTATGTGCACCTCTTTTTTAACTGTTTGTGCGATTCACTCACTCCTTCATGGTTGATGCTGTAAACACTGGTGTCATAGTGTCGATGTGCTGCTCTGTGAACAGAATTAGAGATATAAGACAAAATTACAACTTAAGAAAATAGTCATCAGCTTTCTTTCTCATCTTGAGTAAATTCGTTAGCAAGTATTTGAATATAACAGTCAAAAAACCTATAATATTTATGAAGTTGTTGTAAATTAAAAAATTGTGATAATAACACTGATTGGTAATGGCTCACTGTATGGACTTTCCCTTACTGCAATTTCGTGTCGGTCATCTGACTTCACAGCTCACCAACGTCCTTCCTAAGAGTTAAAATTGTCTGTGTCATCATTTGGCGTTCTTGAGACCCACATGCAGCTATATAAGTAGAGGATATTGTACACAGGTCATGGTATACACAAGTAAAATTCATACCAATACCTACAGTAAATTATTATTGATTCTTGCCAATACTATTAGCACACAAAGCTAAGGGGTATATATGGCTACATGTTGTCTTGGGCTTGGGCTAGACCAGTCACATGCATCACACCCAAGAGAGATGAGACAAAGATGCAACAGTCACACTTTTGTCTGTAACCGTAGTTATTATATTAATAACTAGCTGGGCACTTTATAATAACATGGTACAGAGATTTAAAATAAAGCACACTACAGGAATATCACAATAATTAATATTTGTATGGGACTTATCTGATACAGATAGGTCTCTCAATACATTGCACCAGCTCCCATAGATGCAAAGCATCCCACAGAATGCTCACACAAGAGACCAGACGAGTAGAACTGGTAAGTAAAGCGTGTCGACAGTTTTATGAGTACGTGTAAAGAATGACCCCTTACAATCCCACACTCAAGCAATCCCGTGCGTACTACTGCGTGTGTGCAAGCTTCTGTTGTTCTTTTTGAAGGGATGAGCATTACCAGACTGACTCAACAAAATTTAATTCTGCCATGGATTCACCTTCCACTTGGACTTTTACACCTCTGTTCCAGGACCACAGAAATCAGGCCAGCCCAGATTCTATATGCTGGGACCATTGGATTGACTCTACTAGTCTGTTGTGGCCATGCCACTTTCTCTTCAGACAACAGATGAAGTATGCTGCCATATATGGATTGGCGATGAGCAACTAGTCTACAGCCAGAGCACCAAAAAAACAGATGTTTACTATGTGATAGCAGTGTTGGGCCGCTACTAAATATCTACCATCAAGAATCTGCTAACGTTTGCACCTTGAATTAAATTTGCTAATAACATGATGCTGATATTTCGTACATCACAAAGAATCTCTCTGGCTAAAGTTTGTAAAGAGTGGCTAGGAATTCATATTGTCTAACCAGATTCATACAAACTGAAAATAATTATAACTAATATGCGATCTGTAGCATTTAAGTCTGTTCCATGTCCACCAAGACTGTAGCTACATGACACTGTTTGTGGCAGCATGTTACCCAAAGACTTTCTTTTCTTTCTGAGTGTAGCTAGCCGCATGATTTTTCATCCATTGTTCATTCTCTTTTCCCGACCCATTGACTAAAAGAATAAAAGGGACAAGCGAACAAGGACGCCGTAGTTACCCAAGGGTGGGCAAAACCAGTTCTTCCTTCCCGTCTGGCCGCTGGTAGCTCAACAAGGACGGCAGCTAACTGCTGTTATATTTGTACATACAAACTAGTACTCACTCGAAACATCAGTCACTTCTACCATCTGTGCTTCGGCTGCACCATACTACCACTCGAGCGTCAGTCAATCAGTAGCTGTGGCTGGTTCTTTGTCACAATAACGATTCGCCCCTGACGACATTTCACACAATGCAGTCAGTCTTGACCACAATTATGTGAACAGAAGGCGTTCACGTATATGTAACGTCGTTCATTGGCAAGCTATACACCTGTATACGGCCTGCCATCTTGCTCTGTCTCTGTATTTGTCTGTATACTTCTGAAAATGACGGTTTTGTATATATCCGTATATGTTTCCAGTTGCGCTGTGCAAACCCAAAATTGTCTTCAGACCAACCCTAAGCCCTTCCAAAAGTTTTTATGGAATTTAAAAAATTTCCTTTTAACAATCCAGCCAAACGTAACTTGACAATGGATAAGGCAATGGGCTTAATTTCATCACTGTTCAATGTCGCTTTGCCTCAAAATGTGCCTTTTTGCCAACCGCAGCACGTACAATACACGCATCATGGACTTACCTTTGTCCTCCTTTGTGTTCCAGTCTGACAAAGCAAGGTCTCGATTCATGATAGCGTGATGCAGCTTCCCTGTGGCTGTGTTGGCTATCATGCTTATCGCCAGTATTTTTGTAGTGACTGGATTGATTGTAGAGATGCTTCTTGTACTGTTCTTCGTTTGTAATGCTGTGTAACAGAAGAAGCATAGCTGAAAACAAAGCATAATGGTCACCTGTTTCTGTTACATAATTGATTACTGGGGCACATGTTCTGAACTTTTATGGCATTTCTGGTGCCATTCTTTCTTTTAATGTGGTATGCACTGGTTGAAAAATTAAGAATTTTTCAAGTTGGATTAGAGATCAAAGAAAGAAAAAGTTGCGAAAGAAGGGAATAGCTAAAAGATGGCGCCTATATATACCTGCAGATATACTGGTGGACATTTGATCTCTCATTCAGTCATGGTTACAGACTGAAGTTTAGGCAACCTTCCTTGTCTCACCACTTTTTAGCTACTTCCACACCATACTACTACTTTTACATGTGATGCATGCAAAACTATCACCCATTACCACCTTAGGTTTGTGCCACCACAAGCTGGTTGGCTATAGCTAATAACACAATTAGAAAAGACAAAAACACCATTTGCACATTACAACTATTAACTCCTGCACTATCATATCTACAAAGACCACAAAAAGAGCAGAGCGAGGGCTAGCCAAACACAATAAGCTGAACAAAAAAAAATTCAGAGCCCCAGGATAGCTCTCGGGAAAACCTGGTGGATTTTTTTCCACTCAGGAAAAAACCAAAAATGGCTCACTCTGCTATGTATGCATAAATGATGTAGTTCAAGTCCTGAAGCTGCCGCAGGTCACTCATCTACAATATCATTAAAAATCTAATGGGATGGGAGCCAACCTGATCACACACATGGTCTAGAATGAATTTAATACACACCACACATCCTTATATACCATGCATCACATGATACTACCAACATATTCACGTGGGAGCTTATTTTCTTGCTAATTCACTATGTTCAAACACCAGAAAATACACTTTCCTTGTTTCACAACTTTTATTTTCTTTGATCACTAATTTTTCCTTCTACTTGCAGTGTTGGGACAGTTACTTTGTAAAAGTAACTAGTTACATATTACTTGCAACAGAACTATTTAGTTACAATTACATATTACCCAAAACTATAATAATATTACATATTATATTACTTTGTGTCCACAGCCTTAAGCTGTCACGTGTGAAACTACCACCTTATCATGTGCCATGATGTCGTTGTTGGGCAATGTGCAAATCTTGGTTATAAGTAAGAAGCTTGTGAATAAGCTTCATTCAGTAGGCTTCATTACTTTGTTGTGGCCAGTGGATTACTAACGAGATTAGTAACTTTGTTACTTGTAGTAATAATATTATGTAACATTAGACTAGTTACATGTAATTATATTACTAGGTAATGCATTACATTTGTTAGTAAAGTAACTTGAGTTATATAACCTGTTTTTATAGCGTATTTCATTATATTACTTAGTTACCACAAAAGTAATAATATTACATAACGCGTTACATAAATAACGCGTTACCCCCAACACTGTCTACTTGTATAGCACTGCAGTTTTACCCATCCACCTCCTATAGTATAATAATAAAACCTCCTAATTAATATAACAACCAAGTATAAGACAGCATATTACCTACCTTCTGGGGGTAGGAAATCTGGTTACCATGGATTCTGCTTTGTCAACAGAGAAACCAAGTATCTGCATGATGTGCTTAGCAAACATTTCAGTGACTGTCATCACCTGTAGAGAAATATGACACACCTACTATAATTACATGAGGTCCATTCTGTTGAACATACAATCACAACAGGGCTGTATCCAACCCTTTCTTCTCAGGCAAAGCATATAGTCATTTGGACAATCAGGTTAATATACAGAGTAACCTTCAACTGGTCTAATAGTATTTTAATAGACTCAAGTACCAATACTATTTAGCTATATCACATCATAAAAACATTCACATGAAATAAACTCTGTATTCTTCACAAGTTGACAAAAGTTCATTCAGGATAGTTAAATTGTTCTCATTGTGTCAAATAATAATTTGAGACTCACAAAGTGTTTCATTTCAAATCACATTTGCAAAAAGTTTTGGTCATGCTAATGTTGCCAGATTTACATGTTTTATTGCATTCAAAATGAGGGTCAAGCCTACCGGCCCAATTCAGAAAAAGTATCAACTGCTAAAAAACTGACTTGCAACATTTATGCTTTCCTAATTTCTAATTAAACTAATTGTACTTGTTCTACATAACCAGATCTTTGTTCCATTTCACCTACATAGGGATTAAATGTCCACTAGTATATCTGTGGGTGTAGACAATCTCCTTTGTTTCCCCACTTTTTTATTTCAAACTTAAAATTCCTAGTACTTGTTTATTATGACTGGTGAACCCATGACATACTACATCAAAAGAAAGAACAGCACCATACATATCATAAATTAGTTTTGTGTCTGACCATGTGCTTCAGTCATTAATGTGAAGTGGCTATTATACTTCATTTGCAGCTATCTTCAGCCTGTTACACAGTATATATTATTAATGAAGAACAGTAAGAGAAGCACCTCTGTCCAGTCACTACGGAATATAGATGATTCCTGTTACATTAGTCAGCCACAAGGAAGCTATTTTGCACTACTACAAATTGACGCCTTGCACTGCCAGCGAAAAGAAATAGGACACAAAGGAGGACAAAGGTAAGTTGTGCATTGTACATACTGCAGTATGCCAAAAGGCAATTGTCAGGCTGAAGCAACGTCTAGTGAAAAATCAAGCCCATAGCCTTACCTGTTATTAACACTTGTCTGAAGGCATCAGTTGATCAGTCCGTCAGCAAAAAAATTCACTGAATAAATTGAAACATGAGAAAATGTAAACCTCCGTGATCCTTAATATACAACACTATCATACTGTAACACACTCATGAAGGCTCCTTACACTGAGTGCAATTATGATACCTTGTTGCGGCACTGCCATTCTTACAGTACAGTACAAACATTATGAAACAGCTTCAATGTTGTCAATGTAGAAAATCACTTCACAATCCCCTGAATGAAACAATGTGAAATTTAAGTAGATCTCTTACATAGCACATAACAGGGACACACACACACACAACACACACACACCTCCTATTCTTCTTTGCTGCCAGCTTGTGGGTTATGCGACCTTCCAAACATGAAGGTACAAACAACAGCATTAGTAGACTGTCACGCTGTAAGTGCACACCTGGTTTACTGGCAATGCATATATGTATGGTCACGACACAGCTGTGTGGAAACCAGAGAACCCATTGGAGGTTCAGCAGCAGCATGTGCTACTGACATTGTGTCCTAAGCACAGATATGTTATCCCCTGAGAGGCTTGCAAAACCTCTGCAGAGGCATCAGGTTAGTGTGATACCATCAGGGCTCAGCACACAGTCCGACATGATTGTCATCAGCTTAGCCATTGCCCAGCAGGGGTCACTGCAAGGTGCTGACTGACATGGTGTTAAAAAATACCAACACCTCCCCCACACATTTAAAGTAAAAAATAGTACGCATCATTCAAAATAGACCTTAAGGGATAACCGAAAATCCATATGCAAGTTAAGTTTGTACAGTGGAATACATCACATCAAGACACCTTGATAATCAGGCCACTTGTCCATGCATGATCCCATTTGTATTAGACTACACGCTTAACTGAAATCAGAATACTTTGTCATAATCCCAAAATTTCAGTGCAGGATTCCACTTCATTCCAACAATTTCTTTTATTAATAATAGTTACAACTTCACAGCATTGTATTAGTGCCTAACCACGTGCACTATAAACAATACAAGTAACACTGTACCTTTTACCCATACCTGGATGTAAGACATGCCTTGGAATGGTGTCACAGCCAACTGGTAAAAGAATTATGTCAAACATGTGCACTAATAATATAGATCGAGTGGCATGCAGTTTGAATCCTGGGGTAGGAGGGCTTTTTCCTTTTTTTGGCCCATTTTTTGTTTTACCTTATTAGCTGTGTTAAGTAATGTTGGAAGTATTTAATTTCTGTTTACTAGGTTAGGTAACTCAAAGGCTGCAGCACAAGTTGCTGTCAGACCCTCAGTGTTGGACACTGTAAAGCAGTAAAAATGGCATCATGACACTACATACAAGCATTATTTGGACATTGATATTATTCCAGAATTTTAGAAGCACTAAAAATATACGATACTATAAGGGTCACCATAATTATATTTAACAAGAGGAGCAATGGCGCTTAGCAATTAGGAAAGGCAGCGAAGTCATTAGGTTAGCACTAAGGAATATTTCAGCAGTCTGTTGATATGCCTAGAATTGTTCTTAGCTGGCCTTATACATGCTCTCAGTGGGAAGGGTGTTTGAAACTACTTCATTGTAATACTGCAGTTCAATTATTGTTTCAACACATGTACAGGGTTTATGAGTTTATGTTCAGCAGTATGGTCATAGGATACATTATTGGTTACAAATTGCCATTAGGACCTACATAATTTATTGGATGTAGGTTTTAATTATTTTAACCATAAGTAATTGGCATGGGCTTCAGGCACCTGACCAAGACTATCTGAATATTTCCATCCTCACAAACCACTTGCCTAAACACTAAGTTATATACACCATAATCATACTTGATTACTGTGTAACTGTTTATATAAGGGTATGTGCAAGTTGAATGGCATAAATATTTGGTTTATAATGAGTTCCAGACCCTGGTGTTCAATGTGCTGTAGACAACAAATGACGGCCATTAGAAACTATATTTAAAAGCTACATTATTTTTGCTTGGCACTTCAATCCGTGCAGCAGCTGGTGAGATAGTTAATAGATTTCTGTAGACAGATCATCAGATGAACAGCTGTTCAGCTTCAATGTTACAATAAATAAAGCAAAAAAGTAAATAATGTTCACAATTAGCATTAGTTTATTCATTGTGTATTATTATTGTGTATTTAGCATGTGGTGTGACACACAGATACGTTATTGTGCATGTTAAAAAATGAATATCAAAATACAAAAAGGAATGTGTAGCAATGACACTGAGTAAACTTATAATACTAAGCTTAAGAAGTAAAGTGATGATGAACCAGACTGTTTGTTGCACTACATGGTACGCAGTCTTTGGGAGAAAGAGGCACTGCTTCAACAGTTATTGCACGAACTCCTCTCAAACTGAATCCTACAGTAAATTTAACAAGTTGTCCATGATTAAATTGCTCTGTAAGCGTGCGGTCATATGGTTCAAAGAAAACATGAATTCCTTTCCATGAAATCAATGAGCGTCTTCCTTCAGTACTGTGTATTGTTCCTTCAAACTGACGCATTTCGATACGATTTTGTTCACCAGAACGCAAGCATTGAAACCCTTTACCTGTCTCATGTAGCCACTCCTTTATTCTTGATCGAGACTTGTTTTGTTTGCCTTCTTCTTGAACTCTCCTATTAGCATCTTTATAACTGCTGCCCAACAGTGGAGCTCCTGTCTCATTGCATGAAATCAATTTAACAAAATAAAATATGGATAAGTAGAAGTTCACCCACATTTTACTATCACTGCTAGACACATTAGATTTCCATTTTGACAGCTTGTCCCCTATCACGTCCATGTCTTTACCAATTGGTAGCTCTCTCACTACTGATAACCACAATTGCATGTCTATGTCATTGTGACCGACAATATCTATGTTGTCCTGCAGCAGTTTTAGTAAATCACTGTAGTTTGCATGTTCATTTGAGCAAGGTTTATATTTTTTAGGCATTTGGCCAGGAAGCCATAGGGAAACATACCACCTTCTGTGGTGCATTTTATTTGCAAGCTTGACATCACTGTCAATAAAATCCTTGAGCACCTTCTTTACTTTCTTAGGATCTCGGTCAACAACATCAAAAAATTGTGCTTTAAGTGATGTGAGAGACGCTTCATGACTATCTGAATCTTTTCCGCCATCACCGCATTTTATAAATTCCTCTAACTTTGTTAAAAGTTGAGAACATCTAAAAACTGATTCTGCTACTTTTGGGTTTCTTGAAGTTGAAATTAAAACCGGACTGTTAGAATTCCTGCAAGTATAACTCTTCTGAATGTAGTTCAGAAACAGTAATCGGACTTTTATTTCTCCGTTCAATGGGAAATTTAATGGATTACTTCTGTAAGAGCCTTGGTATGCCTCACAAGCTAAATTGTAATAGCAATAAGCATCATCTTCAGGGTTTTCCCAATTTGGACTGTTAGTCTTACAATAGTGTTCTAATTTTTCGCGATAAATGTCACCTTCAACATTTTGAACAAGGGCAGCCTCACTACCTTCATTAGCAATCTTTTTTGCACGATTAATTACATTCAAGGCTTCTGAAAAATCATTAACTTGCTTAGACCAGTAACGAGCGAAGTGAACATAAGCATGACAGTTTTTAACAAGAGGCAAAGCATCACGGAAAACTTTGATAGCAAATGTTTTATCCTCTCTATCTTCAATAGTAAAAATCAAGTTTGAAAATGACTTTCGAGTAATGTGGTTTTCTTCTGTGTAATACATTTCACGGCTGTATAGCAAGGAATTGATGGCAATATCAGCATCTTTGCTAGGGTTCTCACTGTCATGAAGCATGTACTGTAAAAATTCACATGTCAATGCTGACAATGGACAGTCTGATTTGGATAAAAACAACTTTAAGATTTCATCTGCTACAATAGAATGAACAATGTGAAACTGACCCAGGGAATCAACAACAGCAAATTCCTTTGCAGAATTAGGTATAAAAGCACTAATATTAAAATCTCTTGTTTGCATGCAGCTCCTTAGTGTACAGCATAACCGCTGAAAGCTTCTTGAAGGAAGAACTTCTGTAACTTTAAAAGCAAACAAAAGAGATAAATGAGCCAACACACGTAACTCTTCCTTTGAAGTTGTTTCAAGACAACTTTTGATATGATCTTTCATAGGTTTACGGAAATCTTCTCCCAAACACATAACACCATAAAAATGAAAAGTCACAAATAACTGCCTTGTTCTACTTGAAATATCTTTGATGTAGACTCTTTTACATTTGGCTTTTTTAATACCAATTGTGCACCGCTGATCAGAATTATTATCATTCCAGTTTACCACCACTTCATAATAACCAGGCTGATGATTAATTTTAGATATTATACCACAGCGAGATGCTACCTCTTCAATACCATCTTGCACTTCATCTCCTACTTTTGGGATTATCTGTGAAGCTACAAGTTTATCAATTTTTGTACTACCTGCGAATATCTTTTTCTCATCAAATGCAATACATAGTTTCTCTTGAAACCTATAAGCATCTTGTTTTTCTAAAGCTAATGGAAGGGAAAAGCTATCGTCACTTCTTAGCTCAGTAATGCCATGACCATTATTCATAAATCGTTGAACATGCAGAAAAACCATTGGAATTCCATCAATTTGAACCTTTTTTGTAAGCTCAGGTACAGTTTGAAAATTAGGCTCTTCATCTATCAACATTAGTAATGGCAACTCAACAACTTTTTTAAAGCATTACTAGTCTCTACTATCTTTTTATCAGAATGCTGGTAATTTTGCTTGAGAATCACACAAGGGTACTTGGTTCTCAGCTGCCAAATAATTTTTCTAGATAAAGTGGTCGCACCAGCTCCAGCAGTGTGGTATAACACACATTTTGCTGGCTCTGTTTTTCGCATTTTCCGTTCATTCAGCAAGTACATTAAACGATCAGTGATCTCTGTTTCTTCTTTACGTGTTATTACATCATCATTGCTTAGTGAAATAAATGAAACAGATTCACACTTATAGAAGTTAATCCGATGTTCTTTGTTGATTTCATGTCTTAAGCTACTATCCTCTGCTCCAGAGTCTCCTGTATGCTGACGAAGTTCTGCATGTTTTTGTGACAATGCTTTGAGCATTTCATGCTCTGCTACACTTTCATGAACCAACACAAAGTCTTCCTCAACAAACTGGATTTCTTGAGAACCATGGCGTGTAGGAAGTTTAATTGGAGGAATACTTTTTACTGTCAGTTTTTCACTAACACTTTTACAAAAGTTGAACAGTGGAAAATTAAATACTTTAATTTCCGATTTGTCTTTTAGCAACAAACATATCTCAACATTGTCAGTTAATACTACCACATTACCAAACTGAACACTCAGGAAATCACAGAAGTAAGAGAAGTCCTCTAAAAACTCTGAGTGTGGAAGTGCTTCAGACTTGCACGCAAACCTACCATAGCATAATACCAAACTGACTATGCCACCTGGTTTAACTTCAGTAATCATACCTCCAATGGTTTGGACAGTGTTGGAAATACGTTTTTTTACCAAATGGTTGTAATCTTTACGATTATTTAAAGGACATGCAAAATCTGACTTATCCAGGGAATCACCGTGTGGAAACAACCATGGTACGTGACCAGGTGTAACCAAGTCTGCTCTGTCAATATGATCCAAGTCAGCATATGAAAAGGGATTTGTATAGATTGTTTGTGATAAGCAATTGGACTTTATCCAATAGCTAGTATCATCACATTCACACATTGCAGAAAACAACCCATTTTCTTTACTGTGTGTATCAAAGTCTACAACTGCAGACCAAGGAATTGAGCTCAAATATACCAATTCATCATGTGGGATACCAAGTCCCTTAGCTTCAAGGACTGAAAATAAAACAGCCAAACTGATTAAAGCTGAAATTTAGCAGGGACTTGAGTACTTCATTGACATTCACTGATGTTTCAACTTGGTGACCATTGTACCTAAGCTTAATGTGTTGAAGATCATCACGAACAATAGTAATATTTCTTTCAAAACAATCTTCTTTTTCAACCCGGCGAACAATTTCTTGGGACAACTTTTCTACTTCAGAAAAGTCTCTTTGGAATCTTGGAGCTGCATCTTTATATGTGCGACCATGAAAATAAAAGTTACGTACAGTTAAAACTGCTTCTGATAACTTTCGAAAATCCCAGCAGCAAAGAGTGGGATCTGTAAAATTTATATATGATGATGAAAATATGTACTCCCCTTTATGTGCAGCACGAGTAAGGACTTTTAGCAACCTGTCGGCAGGTTGAGAAGATAAATTTGACTCAGTAAATTCATCTAGATTTTCATTTGGAACTTTCTGATCTAGGCGTCGGAGAATCTGCACAAGATAGTATATCCAATCCTTAGGATTTTTTGTGGTTTTTTCAGGTGCTTGTGATGCTTCCCAAAAGCAACACTTTTTGTCAACAATTTTTGCAATTTCTTTACTTAAACTTTCAATCTTTTTGGTTACCTGGCTGGCTGAGGTTTGAATTTTACACTTCTCAGCATTTATTTGTTCAGTTAGCATTAATAATTCCTTTAAGGTGTCTGCAGTACCATAAAGCCTAGTAAACACTGATTTAATCAGTATCACTAAACTCCTTCGTAAATAGTCAATGGATACCATAATCACACCTTTAAGTTCCTCCATCTTGTCAATGTCATCAGAAGTTTCAATGTTATTGGTATCGGATGTGTCAGAAGTGGCTTCATGTTTATCATGATGATACTCAGTAGTGCTTGATGCAACATCTAGCATACCTGTGGAGGTATTGATGCTCCTGGGCTCTTTGGGAACACCACGCACGTGCACCTTTGTTTTCTCGTCTATCAACAAATCTTCAAAACTATCTACTTCTTCAAGTAAATACCATCCACCACAACACTGGTATTCCAAATGAACTGACTCAAAATTTGGCAGTTTGACTGACCATGCTTTATGTACATTTATTCTAAAATCCTCAATGCTATCACACAGAATCTTCTTTGGTGGAAATTTTTTTTCACCATACTGAAACAGAACAATTACACTTTCAAGTGAAGGGCTAGTCAGATTATCATTACTAACAGATGCTACAAGATCATAGTTTACTGAACTTGAAGTACTGTCACTGTTAAGTGCAACTGTATTTTTACATGGAGACAGTAGTGCAACTAATCCTTCATCAAGATGGAAAGTCTCTTTATGAAGCTCAAGAAATCCTTTGATGCGGTTGGTAGGAGAACATTTACGAACCAGTTCATCATAACCGCCTGCTGGGTATAATTCACGATATTTATCAGCCAGCTGAGAATATAATACTCTTTCTTTGTTGCACTTTTTAAAGGCATTAATCAAATTTTCTAGAAAATCCGATTTCATTTTATCAATCTCTAAACAAAGAATAAAAAATGTGTAAACAAATCAATTACAATGCAATACTGCATGAATTAAGGTGGCGCTGAACTGATCAAGTCCAGCTACACAAAACAATTTGTTTCAATCCATGCACTTAACTAGCAATTTTAGGGTGGCCCAAAACTTTGCTATGTACAACTTAATCTATACCTAAAAAAGCTGTTGTGATAGCCTGGAGTGATTTAGTTTAGCATACAAAGTTTCATGAAATAACATGGCTTCACTTTACACCTTTACACCTAACTCTGAAGTTTCAAGCCAATTTGTTAAACAATTTGGCTAAAGGACAATCTAGCGCTTGCCATTTTGGTTCCAACCATTTCTCACCTTGTAGAACAGTTCTACGCTTCCTTTTTACTGATAACAACATTAACAACATGGACAGTAGCGAAAATGCACACCTGTTGATTACAATATTGGCCAACAACTTCATCAAGACCGAATCGTGAAAATTCGTACTATTGCAGAGTAATGCTTATCCAATGCCTATACCAAATTTTGACGTTCTGCAGTGTATAATTTTGAAGTTATTTAGTGAGAAAGGAGACCGTGTGGCTAATCAGGGCATACATACTCTGTATAACAATAATGTGATGGCAGCTGGTGCTGTCCAGTGAATTAACCAGAGTTATGACAATTAAGCTAATAGTTTTAAAGTGTGAATAATGTTAGTAGTATCAACAACAGTAGCTGGGGCAGTCTGACAAAAACTTGTTCTGTTAGTCCACTGAGGTGCTGTGGTCTATGGATTTCCGCATTTCTATGGCATTCATCCAATTAACTTTGTATGGCTGTCCTTAATCATTCAGTGCCACCTAAATTACTTTATTGCTAAGAGTGAAATGGCCCACTACCATTATTGGGGTCTACTGTAATTTTAGCTGGCAGGGGAAGCTTTAGCAGGGAGTTTTCAAGGAGAACCCCAAACTACAGCAAAGCCAGCCCATAATCACAAAATTTGGGGAACTCCACTTCTCACTGAGCAAACAGGCAAGATGTTTATAAGTGATGGTATCTCCCTTCCCCATACCTACAGATGTGGAAAATATAATACAGTTACATTGTAGCTAGCTGTGCCACAACAAAAAAACTAAACAAACTAGTACTTTAAAAATTTAAAAGTGAAGTAGGATCTATACAATAAAAAGTAGTGAAACAGGAGATGAATGATAGCGTTACAGCATAGCTCAGTGGGAAAGTCCCTACTTTGGATATTAGCTATTATTATTTTGTTCCATGCCAAAATAGGGACTTCCCATTGAGCTATGCTGTAACACCATCATTCATCTCTTGTTTCACTACTTTTTATTGCATAAATCCCAACTTCATTTTAAAAATTAACAATTAAGAAAAATAACTAGTTTGTATCAGTTCACATGGGCTTGTCCTACTACCCTAGACTTAAGTTACAAAACAGCAGTGATATATCGAAGTGTTATAAATGATATTGGTCTCAAAGAAACAGTTATGGTGACTCTGTTTTAACACACATAGGCAATCCTAATAACGAAGATAAGTAGTAAAAACTATTAAATTAAAAAGAAAGTAGGGTTCCAGCAATAAAAAAGTGGTGAAACAAGAGATGATGGTAGCTATGAGGAAAAATCCCTACTTGGCATTGTATATAGCAATATGAGAAAATACCTTTCACTTTAGAATATTTGATTACACAATTTTTTTTTTTGTTAGAGCAATGATATAAAAATATACGTGTGGTTGTGACTGAGTATCTCAATCTCACTATAGTACTACACAGCAGATTAAACTAGGGGCATGGTACATTACTACAATACCTTGTTTTCTATTAGACGTGTGTGACAACAGATTTAAACATATCATTAAAACTTATCTTGATTATCTAAAAAAATACGTATTTTAGTTCAACTGCCAATAATAAAACCAGTAAAGTGAACCAAAGAAGTCAACTACCATACGGAGGGAAATTTTGGAGAAGGAAAAAATTTGGCGAATCAAGCAAAATAACACTGTTGGCGATATAAAATTTGGTGAATTGTTAGCAGAGTGCACGCCCTATTTAATTAATTAGATTACTAATCTTTGTCTGAAGCGAGAACTGGGAGTGCCATGCCTCTTCAACGGGAGTCATTTAAAACTAAAAGGTAATACTATATAGACAGTAGATCTACACTCTCTGGAAGAGTGAATATCGTACTTAATATGGTAGGACTCACTACTTGTCACGCCACGAGGTGAGGTTTGAGGATACCACGTGTACAGTAGCTAGCTACCTAGTAAGGTAGTCGAGGCAGGCTTGGCTCTTGCATGATTCCTGGCCCAGTAGCCCTTGGTCGAGTAGAAAATTGATTAGTTCGAGGCTTGGTTTGCTATTTTCTTGACTAGCAAAATATTTGGATGGGAAAATTTTGCAAATTCATGGTCATTCGGCAAATTTTAATGATGCCAAAGTTTCCCTCCATACGGTATGCCTAAATGGTATGAGAGTTGGAGGTGTCTATACCAACTAATAAACTTTGTAATTTAAGGAAGTTCACCAATATCTATAGTGCAATACATAAGCCCTTAAAATTGACATAATCGTTCACTTTTTGATAAAAGCAACAATTTTTTTACAGGGTATATGGAGCGTGCACTAAGTGTTTTAAGAAGGGGAGGCACGTAAAAAGTCCTCAGGAACACCCCTTTTTGCACCCTGACAAGAAAACTATTTGTTACTATTAAAAATCAATCATGTTTCTATCAAGTTAACTGCTGGGCCTAGTATCATAGTAGTACAAAGCATACAGCTGGAACATAATAGCCTATTAGTAATCTATAAAAAAAACAAATAGTTTTCCCACCTAGGCAGTAAACAAAATCACTAAAATTTCCATTTGCAGGGATTCTGTTAAAGTTTTGGACCTTCAATGCTGACAATTGTGTAGTACTATGTACAAGGATCATCCTGATGTGTATCGTTTCTTTATTGAAGGGGTATAACAAAAGTTATTTAATGCTAAAGTCACAGGTGGATAGCTCAACAAAAAACCATGAACTACAGCAGTTCAATTATCAAGTACAGAGCTTGAACAAAAGGTCTCTTGTCCTTATACTGGGCACCATATGAAAGGTAATTAAATTTCTAGTTTAATGAAGGCAGTTGCGAGTTGTTTCAACATCTTGTTCTCAAGTTACAGCACTTTCAATTCAGTGTAATATAGCATAAGCAAGAAAAGCACACAGATGAGTATTAAGGTATTTCTTAGTGCTGTGATAATGCTCAAAATAAGTATAAAGGAGCTGGGTTCCAATGAAGTGAGATTTTGAGCACTAAGAAGTACCTTTTGATGCATCCATGTGCTTTTCTTGCTTATGCTATATTACACTGAATTGAAAATGCTGTAACTTGAGAACAAGATGTTGAAACAACTCGCAACTGCCTTCATTAAACTAAAAATTTAATTACCTTTCATATGGTGCCCAGTATAAGGACAAGAGACCTTTTGTTCAAGCTCTGTACTTGATAATTGAACTGCTGTAGTTCATGGTTTTTTGTTGAGCTATCCACCTGTGACTTTAGCATTAAATAACTTTTGTTATACCCCTTCAATAAAGAAACGATACACATCAGGATGATCCTTGTACATAGTACTACACAATCGTCAGCATTGAAGGTCCAAAACTTTAACACAATCCCTGCAAATGGAAATTTTAGTGATTTTGTTTACTGCCTAGGTGAGAAAACTATTTGTTTTTTTTTTATAGATTACTAATAGGCTATTATGTTCCAGCTGTATGCTTTGTACTACTATGATACTAGGCCCAGCAGTTAACTTGATAGAAACATGATTGATTTTTAATAGTAACAAATAGTTTTCTTGTCAGGGTGCAAAAAGGGGTGTTCCTGAGGACTTTTTACGTGCCTCCCCTTCTTAAAACACTTAGTGCACGCTCCATATACTCTGTAAAAAAATTGGTGCTTTTATCAAAAAGTGAACGAATATTTGGCTTAGGCGCTGGACTACTAGGTAATAAATCTTTATCGCCATCTAGGAAAGTTTAAAGAAAACTTAAGCTTGATTAGGAATCATAGAAATTAAAAGTAGTAAAACAAGGGAGGTCACCTACACCTGAAGGTATACTAGTGGACATTAAATCCCTACTTAGTCTATACCCATGACTAAATTAGGCCACTAGTATATCTTCGAGTGTAGGCAACCTCTCGTTTCACTACTTTACATTTCTATGATTCCTAATCAAAATTAAAAATTTTTCCTTATACTTACTTTTTTTGTAACATTATTATGACTAATAAACCCACACACACCACCGCATTAGAAGAAAGAATGGCACCAGATTTATTGTTTTTGTCTGAACCTAACTATCAATTACTAAAATAGCAAAGCGGCCATTACACTTCGTTTTCAGCAGCCCCTTACAAATGAAGAACACTACAAGAAGGACCTCTGCAATCAATCCAGTCACAATAGAAAACTCTGCAATTAATCCAGTCACAACAGATTACAAACGTAGGGAGGCACTATCATAAATTGACACCTTATGCTGTGTCCAACATAGTTGCTACCCAATACTACCAAGATACTACAGTGCATTAAGTGCCTCAAATGGTTTCGTGGCATCTAAATATGCTCCTTCAACAAAAGTGTCAATATGGAAATCTAGCGCCTTGGCATGTTTCCTGGCATGAAAAAAAAAGACTATTTAATTGAAGATAAAGGGAGTGGCAATGCACAAAAAATAGACATTCGTCAGAACTACAAAAGGCACATCCCACTTGTGAGTTTATTGATATGGCACAAAATGGTGGCCGTGTGCTGCTTTGTTTGGTCTCTAAGCCTTGCAACTGTGGTCATGCAGTGTGGCAGAGGCAAATACAGGATTTGACAATGTTTTAAATATTATTTATCTGGCCGCTTGTAAGTGTTATAACACTGTATTTTATGTTGAATGGAGCAAGACTATTTTGTAAAGGTGATTTCCGTTGTGTATGATATTTCTATGATAATTTTTAGATGCGGCATTTTTAGCGGCACCAGTCACTTAGGGGGAACCCTGCTAAACAGTACTACTGTATGGTTTGATATGTATATAGGTGCACACATAATTTTTTTCAAAAAAAATTCAGACATGTGCCCATAGCCAGCCTTAGCTACTTCTGGCCCAGACCATATCAAACGGTATGGTCGTACTGTTTAAGTAGGGATCGTGGTGAATGTTTCGCACGCCGCCCAAAATTCCACCTTTAAAAATCATACTATAAACATTGTATGCGGCGAAACCATGCACCTTTACGGAATAGCACTAGTCCATATAATACATATAACAGCATTAAATACAACAAAACACTTACAGGTGGCCGGATATAAAATTTCAAAAAATCGCCAAAATCTCCAAATTTAGTACAACTGCCTCACTACCTCACTCACTGACCACAGTCGCAAGCCTAGAGCCCAAACGAAGCAGCGCACGGTCACCATTTTACGCTACAACAACAAACTCACCGGTGGGATGTGCCTTTTGGGGTTCCGACGAGTGTACGCCCTGTGCGCCTTGTCTTTTCTTTTATCTTCAATCAGGCTGCTTGTCTTCTTCTTCATCCAACAAAACCATATCGAGGCGTTAATTTTCCATATCAACACTTTCTTTAAGCAGCGTAATAGACGCCACAAAATTATTTAAGGTGCTTAGAGTATGCTACTGTAACTACGGAGGTACTGGTAGTCCATGATAGGTCAAAAGATCACGCCCATTCTTTATTCTACGTATATCGGAGACCACGCCCCTTTTACGCTAGCTGTATTTGTGACCGCACACCTTCAAGTTAGTAGGCTGATTCGAGATACTCTAGTCTAATAATCGATCAAAACCACGATGAACACACCCTTTTTGGGCAAGCACACATCTTTTGCAAGCTGACTCGAGATACTCTAATACAGCAGTCACCCTAATAGAACAGTCACACGTTTATAGCTAGCTGTATGCTTTAATAAAAAACTAAATAAACTAGTATATTAAAAATTATGAATTTAAAAATGAAGTAGAGATCCAAGCGATAAAAAGTAGTGAAACAAGAGATGAACAATGGTAGTTATTACAGCATAGCTCAGTGGGAAATCCCTACTTTGGCATGGTATAGCAATTATTTTGTGTTCATTGCCAAAGTAGGGATTTCCCACTGAGCTATGCTGTAATAACTACCATTGTTCATCTCTTGTTTCACTACTTTTTATCGCTTGGATCCCTACTTCATTTTTAAATTCATAATTTTTAATATACTAGTTATTGTACTATTAAGAGACATACCTGGGTCTTTCGAGTCTTTCAAAATCTGAATCAACTTCTGAATATCAGGATCATCTTCTAAGTTCTCTAGTATCTCTAAGAACAATTTGCTTCCATTTAAGTTTTTGTTGTATCCATTTAGGTCTTTTATTCTTTTGATAACAAACCCGAGCTTATCTTTATTGCTTCTACATATTTCAAATTCATCTGACAAAAGAAACTGTGTTTCTTTTAAAGCAGGTGTAAGAACATCCCAGTTTATTAGTTCTAATATTGCTAGAAAATTTTTGTGCAGTGCATTTAATAGTAACTCCTCAGCCATCTCAAAACTTGCAACATAAATACATTCACCTACACCTACAGATACACAGCAATATATAAGAGACCTGTATGCATAAAAGCATGCACATAGCAAATTACACAGACAGATCAAGTCACACAGTAGTACTGTATGTGTAATGTGTATGCACATATGTGTGAGTGCGTGCGTGTGTGCATGCCAAGGAAAGCCATTTAGTGTAAGCCATCAAAATAAACAAAAAGTGTTCCTAAAATTCTGCCTTTAAAAATCATCCTAGAGACATCTTACACAACGAAAATCAGAATTATATAACATCAAATACAGCAATAAAACAAGAAAACACTTACAGGTGGCCAGATAGAAATTTTTAAAAAATCACCATAACTCAAATTTTTGTCTGCAAGCCTGCCTACCTGTCCGACCACAGTTGCAAGGCTGGAGACCAAATGAAGCAGCGCATGGCCACCATTTTATGTCACGATAACAAACCAGTGACACGTGCCTTTTGAGGTTCTGATGAGTGTGTGCACTCTGCACCTTGTCTTTCCTATTATCTTTAATCAAGCTGGTCTTCGTCCTTCTTCATGCAATGAAACCATATTGAGGCGTTAATTTTCCCTATCAACACTTCCTTGAGCAGCATATTTAGACACCACAAACTTGTTTAAGCGCTTATGCTTGGTAGATACCGTATTTACTCGATTTGTGCCGCACCCTAGAATAGTGCCACAGTGCGGTACTATTTGAAGGTCTTTATCCTTTTAATTGTATTACACCCTCGAACAGTACCGCACTATACTTTTGTAATTACTCTTTACTAGCACTCTCATACCTTAGTATTAATCTCCATCTCGATTTAAGGAAGGCATTGTCCTGGAAAAACTTAAACGGCTGTCACATAATCGAAATTCCGGATATTAGTTAGTAAATTGACCATGTAGCATGAGGTGTGACATGATTGTGTTAAAAGGACTTGAGTGAAAGAAAGGTCCTGTATAGAAGAAGTAAGTAGCAATGTGTTGCAATTGTTTTATAAAACTATAATGTGGAATAGCTATAGTAGTGGCAGGTTTAAAACATTAGTAGTGCAACCTCGAATAATACTGCAGTGCAGCACTACACTTATTTTTGGGCAAAAAATAAATAAAAATAATAGTACCCGGTGGGACACAAATCGAGTAAATACGGTACCTGTAACTTCACAATAGGTTCAGGACCATGCCTATTAATGTAATCTTAGTTGATCAATAATGCTCAAGCACCAAGACCATACCTCTTAACAATTGACACACCCCAATATTTTTATTGGTCTAGCTGTATTCATATGCTAGCACAGTAAAAATATGAAATAGTGACACACACCCTGGTAGGTGGAAGGCCAACTCAAGACACTCTAATACAGCAGTCATCCTAATAGTACAGTCACACGTGTACAACTGTATGCTATAACAAAACACAAATAATGAATTAGGATCCAAATGATAAAAAAGAGATGAATGATGCATGGTATTACAGCATAGCTTGGTGGCAAATCCCTATTTTTGAACAAAGGCACTGTTATAACATGCTAATGTAATTGGATTTTCACACCAAGCTATGTTGTAATACCATGCATGCATCATCCATCTCTTGCTTCACTACTTTTTATCACTTGGATCTCTACTTCGTAATATACTAGTTAATCATTTATAGAAGGTGTACAATAGTCCAATCTATATATATATATATAGACTAGTTGCATGAGTGTAGCATTAAATTGAAGACAGTGCAACATTTAATTGAAGCATGGGGCAAAACTCTGTATGCCACAATGAATGGTAAAATCAATCAGTTAACTCTTGGTAAAATGGACCACTACTGTGAAGAGCTGGAGGGCCAAATGGCTACAAAATAGTAAAGGACTGAAACCATAGTGATGTAGTTTATTTTGTCACAATGAAATGGCCTTTCTGTCATCCTTAGAACAAAAGCCTTGAATTACAGTAGCAACATTTATTTCAACGATAGGCAACTAACTTTACCATATCATGCAACAGGAAATTTTGAAGAAAAAGGTTCACAAGCGCCTTTAAAAGTATGTGTCTATGATTTCTTGAGTTTTGTCAACAAATTTGTCAAAGTTAAAAGTATGGATTCATCAAATTTTCCTTTTGTCAAATTTCCTGCCGTACAGTAACAAATTATGGTAGCAGATCAATGTTGTACGACGCTTAGGCACCTGTCCAACTATAATTATATGGTAGGCAAATCAATTTTTCTTGTAAGTGATCTATCAAACAGTACGGTAGTACTGTTTAAGTAGGAATCACCCCAATATAGAATGGCGCCTGCTAAAATGCTACTTCTAAAAACCACCCTAGAAACATTTTATAGGGTAAAAAGTACTTTACAGAAGAGTCTTAGTGTATCTAAAATTGAATATAGCATTAAACCACTATATATAAGTCCTAATAATGAAATTGCCTAAACTCAATTTTTGGTCTTTGCCACAATAACAAACTCACCAGTGGCATATGCCAGGTAGAAGAGCAAAGAGTGCTACTTGTAAGAAGCTTGACCTTTCGAAGAACACTACGGCTGGTGAAGATTTCGAACGCGGCAGTGATGGTAATCCAGAGCCTACGCCAGAGCAAACCGGTACAAAACCTGTTAAAGCAAAGCGGGCCATTTCTAGTAATCGAGCTAGTAATATAGCAAAGCAAGCTACAAAAGACCCAGTGAGCGACCCAGTGCACGTGGATGAGGGAAGCGATGACGATGTCGCTCAAAATGTGGAACGAAGCAATTCACGTGGGAGAAGAAAGCGGGCTGTTTCTCGCCAGAAATCGCAATCTACGAACACTACAGATTGTCCAGCTGGTGGAGAAAGCAGCAATGATGTTCCACCAGAACCAACCGGCAGAGCGAAACGTGGGAGAAAAAAGGATCGGTCCAACCTCGCAAGAAGGTAAAATCGTCCACTAGCACTGATGCTGGAGCTGACAATGAAGGAAGAAGTAATGCTGCTTCTTCACGATCAAAGGCCAGAGGTGGAAAAACCAAAAAAACTGTGACACAGGGTGGTGAAGAGAGTGGAGACGACTGTCAGGACAGTTCTTCCCTAACTTGTGGAAAAGCCAAGAAATCAGTGTCTTGTAAGATGTTAGGAAAGACTGAGAAACACCGAATCATGCAGCACGTTGGAAGTTTGAATCCAACGGGAGTTGCAGTAATGGCAATAGCTGCAGTAGTTCGTTCTTTGCCTGACTGTGAAGCTCACTTGAAAGAAGTTTGTTCCAACATAGTACCATCTTCAACTGCTTTCTATATTAAGCATTTACAGGAAATGTACCAAACATTTTACAATGAGTGCTGAACGATAAAAGATAGATATTTACACTTTCAACTGAAGTGGCATAACCATTGTGGTCTTTTCCTCCTCAATTGCAACCAGGAGCTGACTACCATGGGATTACACCCTTCAGATCCGTTGGCTGAAAAGGTTGTGGCAGTGCGAGCACAGTGGAGCAGAATTTGTGCTGAGAATTCAATTTCACTGAAGGAAAAGAAAAAAATCGTGATGCTATATTCATCTGCTGTCTTCAACCATCTCTTACGGCAGTGTCACGGAGTTTTGCAGAAAGAACAGGAAACAGCAGAAATTTCTGAAGATGGAAAGGACACCTATTTACGTTTTGGAGGGGCTGCTCTGGCAACCATGCTACATTTGCGTTATGACAAGATGAGAGTTGATAATTTAGAAGATCAAAAGAGAAGACAGATTTCAGAAGAAATAACAATTCTGCAATGAATCAATTCATACACTAAAGAACATATTCCTGACTACCTGAAGTATAGGGACAATGGACATATGTACTTCCCTTGTCCCGAGATGCTGCCATTCCTAACAGCTGTCAATTTAACCACCCGAGAAAATGTAAACGAATCTGGTTTTAAAGAACATGGATCTGAGCTTTTGCACATTGTCACTACTTCTCTTCAAGAAGCAAACCACATCAAATCTCTCTTTGTGGAGCTTCTTTTAGCCAAGGTACCTGAATTTGATGATTTGAGTCAAGTCTCCATCCAGAGCGTGTACTGTGAATTTGTACGCAAGTTGAGCAACACTAGAATTAATGAGTTTATCGATTTTTTCAAGCAAACAACTGCTGCTTCCAAAGGGATGGCAACATTAGCAGGGCAGAACCTAAGGGATAGCTTATTGAGTCACCACATAAATCTCAAGACTCATGTGAAACAATCTATATTATAAGACTGAAAAGCCGTCCATCCGTCCGTTTGTCTGCATTCCATTTGATGTCAGGCATGTACTCTTGAACAGCTGCATGTTTCGAAGCGTCTTTGTGTCTAAATAAGCGCTCATTATCCAGCTCTACAATGGCGGTTTCGAAAAGTTCGTGCAAGCTATCGTTTGTCCGTTACCGCTCTTTAAATACAAAGGTGTAGAAGAAAAATAACTTAAATTCTTTCTATAAACCACAAGTAAACACCTATCTCAGTCCATTTATACAGGTCTTTATAAGACAAAAATATAGGTGCAGCGTTGGATGTAGGACAGATAGGTGAATGGGTTAGACACTTGCCTTACGTGCAGAAGCTCTGAGTTCAAGTCCACTTGGTGATACTTTTTTTTTTCGATTGGGCACCTTTTCAATGCACTTTTTTTTCGTTCAGCCATACCTTTTCAGTGCATCTTTTAGTCACTCTGAGTACCTTTTCAGTATAATTTTTTCTCTAGGTAAGTTGTTGAAAGTTCAAATATAGCTTTTGTTGTTGTAGTAATTCATTAACACTATGTAGAACTGTAACAGTGTACCTGCACGATAGGACAGGTACTAGCTATTAGCAGTTTTACCTGTGTGGTAGACATGTGGGTATGTAGTTAGAGTTTTGCTCTTTAACTTAACTTACCCATACATGCTCAGAGTATACTTATAAGGCTCATGTACGTTACAGTGACATCACCATGTATGAATGCTGTATACCGGATGTCTGAATTGGTTCCCAATGCAGTATTATGCTATTAGTTAGATGGTCCTGCACATAGAGCAGGTACCACTGAATGCATTGGCATAGGGGGACTTAGACAACTGTTTAACACATTTGTGAGTATATCACGCAAGGGCAGGGCAAAATCTGCAGTTTGTTTGTCTGTCCCGTGTGTTGTATTAGGGTATCATGTATGAAATCTTTTTGCAACTTTGTAGAATATATATGCATCTAAGTTTAATAAAACATCACACACAAAAGCATGTATAGGTGCACCTATTAGTAGTGTGTGTACAATTGCTTCATCTTGCGCTTTGAACCCTGTGCTCACAACCCTTAATAAGGTTTGGTGTAGTATAGTACAAGTAATGGTACTGATGCTTAAATAGTTGGGTTTCTACTTTAGTCACTATAAGTTTAAACTTAGGGTTAAGGCTTAATGTACAAGTCCTGCATGATGGGGCAGGACATACCAGTGTTACAATTATTTCATTTCAAGTTCATTTATTGTTAGTAAATTAGATGTCATGTAAACTGAAGCAGTGCATGCACATGCATGATAGGACAGGTACTAGCCACTTAGTAGTTTGCACCTGTGTGGTTACTGTGGTAGACATATAGGTAGATAGAGTTCTGCTGTTTAACTTACCAACATGCTCAAGGTATACTTACAGGATGGCATAAGGCTCACAGTCAGTACGTTAAAGTAACATCACCATACATGCTATACATGTGACAGGTGCTGGTGTCTGATATTTAATTATCGGTTCACTGTACACTTATTTAGTTAGATGGTCCTGCATGTAGGGCAGGTACCAATGCTTAAAGCATCATCTGTTATCTCACCATCATAGTATGAGCTACAGTCAGTTCTGTCACGTACACTCAGTCTTCATTGGGGATAAGGCAGTGATCACTCCTTCTACCTTTGCATGAGAGCTTGGCTCAGCACAAGCTAAATTTGCATCTAAGATACTGCTTTTCTTTGCCATTACCAACAATTATTTACCTAGCTACCTATAACTCAAGCACCAATTCACTGTTTCACTGCAATTCAGCATACATGCAGTCGACTATAACTACTACAGAGCAACCACTTATTTTACGTAATAAATTTATCCAATCGGATTCACCATGCAGTCACTAAGGAAGTTGTTGCTACGTATCTTATGTTGAATTTAACCAATCAAATTCACTGTACGATTACAAAGAAGTTGTTGCTAAGTAGATATTGATCATGCAGGCCCCCTCCAACATAACATAGTGCCTTATATAGGTATAAAAACTTAATGTGTTGTTTATCATCCTGCTAATGAAATAGCTCAACTATACATGCCTAACAGCAAAACTACATTATGTAGTCAACAACAATGCCTATCCAATGCAATAGAATGGACATGGCTGTCAACATTGGCAACAGGCATAGCTACCCTCTCAGTTCCTTACACTGATCATGAGATGCTGGACATCCATCACAAACTGCATGCCATCTATAATGTTGCACTATATACATAGTAGCTACAGTATCTTGCACAATCATGTATAGCTACCAAGTGAATTCATATCTATATGACTCAATAACCCTATCACTTACAGTGTATACAAATACAGTAACCAAATCCTTAATTGTATGGTATGCAGTGTCTACAAAACCCTATTCCTGGAAATACATTCTTACAGTGCCTCATGCATCATTACTGAATTATCACCAGGCCATTACTGATGTAAGCAAATAGTAATGACCAACTGTAATTTCATTTAATTTCTATGTGTATACCACCCTGCACGATAGGGCAGGTACTACAGCTAGTAAACTATATTTGTAAGAGTTTGCTAAAATGTATGTGAGGTGTGTAAATAACAATGTTTTTAAGATCTTGTGACTAAGGATTCAGTGCATGCCGGTATGTTACACAGTGGAACCTGTTTTAATGGCCACTTCTTTTAAATAACTCAAATTTCATGACTCGAAAATTTATGAACTGATTCACCTGTCTTAAAGCATCCACCTGTTCACTGAGGCCAAGAGATTTTGTCGCAAAGGTGACTGGCTTAGACAGGTTCAACTGTAAATGTTTACCATGATTATTTTGGAAAATTTAATGTAGGATAATCAACAGCAATAAAATTATTTACTCTTTTTGTTATATTGTTTCTTTTCCAGAGTGCATTCACTTAGTTGAAGGGTGGCATCTCGGTACCCTACTGAGCTATGGTGGGCGGTCACACAGTGTTTAATCAAGTGGGCAGCTCGAGTATTGGCATAGTTGGTAGCACTCAGCTTAGCCTTTGATCTTTAAAGAATTCTGCTTTTGGATTTCTTTTATCGTCATTCCAAATACTGCGACCAGTTGGCATCTCTTTCAGTACTTCATCGAGCTCAGTAGCAGCTTCACTCTCTATGGTCTGCATGATTTGATTGACTTCATCACTCTGGTCATCTTCAAGTACAACTTCATTGTTAGCTTCTGCAATTGCCACTTTATCTCGTGAGCGTTCTCGCTGTGTGGCTTGCTTTCGTTTAGCCACACTCTTTGGGGATAAGTACTTGAGTTTAAAGCTGGATGATGGCAGTAGTTGCTTAGCACGTTTAGCTGGACTGACATCAGATCTCTTCCGTTGGTGTTCTAGGTCAGTATTGAGTCTCTTGCATCCTCAGCACAACACTGCACTTTTGCTACGATCTTTCAACGGGGCTTGCACTGGAAGTTTATGCCACAACGAACAGTTTTTGGAGTCAACACATTTAAAAGGGTGTTCCCACAAACGACAACTTTCCAGATGGTATCTGATAACAGCAAAGAAATATTCATGGTAATGCTGCACATTGAGCCCTGGACAAAATTTGTATCCATTCTTCTCCGATATCACCCCGAAAGCATCTAAGAATTCCTTAGCAGTAGAAATAGTGCCATTGTTAATAATGGTAAACAAAACTTGTGTTTCGTATCTGTAGGATGCTTCCATTCGATACAAAAGGACCCTAGCAACTGAAATGTGCCCAGCTGGTGGTACATCAAATGTAGTTTTCTGAATTACTTCCAGGATAGGCCTACTCGAGGCACTATCCGAGCACTTTCTGGGTATGAAACACAAATCCTCATAGTGTGATTCACCCTGGGATATGTAGCTTGTAAGGCTACTAGATGACTGGGTAGCTGTAATTCGTTCTAAATTGTTGCAACATCAGCAAAAGACAAGGTTGGCTTGTGGCATACCTGGCTCAATTGCATCATCTCTGGATATCTCACTGTGACCTTCCATCACCTTCAAAGGCAAATCTCCAGCAACACTCACTATACTGCAGCTTGTAGGAATACATGATGACTGCACAGTTGCTCCACTCCCTTATGGGGAAAGATACAAAAATTTCAAGTTAACAGTAGGCTACATAAGTACGCACCTAGAACTGTTTGGCCTTCTGTGAGGACAGTGCGCACTAAAAAGGGATTGAAGGAGGGGAAACTTGTTGCATTACAGCTTGTGTGACTGCTAGGCAGCTGTACACAAGCAGCTCCACTTCCTTCTGAATGATGTTTGTAGTTATTAAGTCTCAAACCAGCCTGTTGAATACCTGGCAATGCTCCACTCTGTCTTATCACACCACCTGGTTGCACCACCACTCCTCCTTCAGAGTAACAAATGTGAAATTGATTTAATCACTTCAAGTAGACTTTGACATACCTGGCAGTGTTGCAGCATCCATTTGGCCTTCTCTGTGCACTGCAAAGGGATTGAAGGAGGGGAAACTTGCTGCATTACAGCTCGTGTGACTGCCAGGCAGCTGTACACAAGCAGCTCCACTTCCTTCTGAATAATGTTTGTAGTTATTAAGTCTCAAACCAGCCTGTTGCATACCTGGCAATGCTCCACTCAGTCTTAACACACCACCTGGTTGTATCACCACTCCTCCTTCAGAGTAAAACAAATGTGAAATTGATTCATTTGCTGCAGGTAGACTTATATAATACCTGACTGTGTTGCAGTAATCGTTACAGCATCCTCGACATTATCATTCCGTTGAACCACCTCTTCCTCTCCAGTGGTAGCGATGGATCAAATGGCAGGAAGATTCCGAGGCGCTACAACGCGACTCGAGATCACTATTCCGTCTTGCAGGCGATCTGCATCACAAATGTGTGCTGAAACAAAGCGATAGTTGCCAGTGTTAAGCGTTTGTCCGTTTAAATCACGATTGCACTCACCTCCACTGGAAGCCGCCATTTTGTCACTAGTCGCAAAGCGCCTGTGACTTATAATAGGCACCATAACCAAGCGCAGTGACTAATACCAAGCACTCTAAGAGGTTGCAGGTCTTCGCTTTCACTGCCTTTGATATATCAACGCCTATCAACGAGTCTTTCGCAGCGAAGCGCCTTGTACTGGAGTTTACTGACATTATACTGAGATATGTGGGAGATGATGTAACACTTTTACGCGGTGGGTTTTGATGGAGCAATGCAGCGTTGGACACTCTCCCTAAATATATATAGACGGGTTGCCTAATAGAGGCGTGGCAATAATTATGCAACTGATAAATTACGTATTCATTTCAGATTAAAGCTGTCCGCCATTTTGTTGGTCAACTCCTGGCGAGTTTTTGCTGTGTTGGGCGATTTTGAGAGAAAACCCAACTGATGAGTCAACAAGCGACGGAGAGTGAATACCAATCTACGCTGGATTATGACGCAAAGAAGAGATATAAAGAAAAGTTGATCCTGAAAAGTGAGCAGATACCAGACCCGTATGCTGTACCAGACGAAGAGTGGAGAGACGATGTTACAGAGTGGCCAACAGTATTGTATGGAGACGTCTACAACTACCTCATAGAGTCGAAGGGCCGTTACACACAAGAATCATTAAGGGCATTTAAATCTTTAGAAGCTTACAACTATTTTATTAGTGGACATGTCAGAACTGTCCTTTTTTATGAACCATCTAGGCAGAGTAAGTTCTGTATTCTAGTGGCTGAAGTAAACCCTAGCCAAAAGTCACCAAGTGAAACTCACAAAGCCTGGATTATTGTTCAAAAAGAGGATGGCCAAGTGATGACAGGTCATTGTACTTGCAAAGCTGGGTAAGCATGCACAAACTGTTATTGCAGCTACTGCTTTTTAAATAACATTTTAGGAGGGGAGAGGTTTGTAGTCATGTGGCTGCAATACTGTTTAAAGTGGAGACAGCATGCCGATTGGTGTACAACAATCCAACATGTACTTCCATGCCGTGCCAATGGAATCAGTCTTTTGCTACCAACGTAAGTCTCCATGCATGACATACTAAGTTCTTTCATGTGTTGCATATTAATATAGGTTGATCCTGCTTTAGTTGTTGATATCAACTTCATAAAACCTGACCACAACAAGCGAAATGAATCAGTACCTTGTAGTTCAGCAGCAACCAGTCAATCAAGTGGGTTGCAAATCCTTCAACAGCCAGAAGCTGATGTTTGTAGCTTGTATCAGGCACTACAGGTAGTTGTACCTGGTGCTTGTATTTTCACATCAATATCAGAGGAGTCTGAAGTAGATGTCAATAGTACGACAACAGCTGTGACATGTAGACCACAACCAGATGATGCATCTGTTACAATGGCTACAGTTAGTGATAGACAGTGTGACCATGTCAATGATTTATCAAGTGGCACACCAGATGATGGATCTGTTCCAGTTTTGATGGTAAATAGTACAGGTGATGAGGTTGCTGAAGATCAAGCTGAACATGTTGGCAATTCTGGATCAAGCAATGAAGACCTTATGCCAGCACCACTGACTGCATTACATCAAGCAGAGTATGAACAAATGGATGATGAAGAACTGTTAAAAGAAGCAGAAAGGCTATTTTGTGAAATGAGTATTTCTAATATTGAGGCTGATGCAATCAGAGATGCTACCGTTGCTCAACACGATTGTGTTGCATGGACACAGCACCAAAATGGGCGATTAACTGCATCACTATTTCATGATGTATTTGTGAGAAAACCAACAACCAATCCTGAGCTACTTGTAAAGAAGATCATGGGATATGAGCAAAATGATCTCAGTCATATTCCAGCCATAAGATGGGGGGTTCAAAATGAGAGTGTTGCAAGGGTGCAATATGCCAGTATCATGTCTGCAGAACATAACAATTTTACCTGTAATTTGACAGGCCTCTGGATTAACTCACTCTATCCACACTTAGGAGTTAGTCCAGATGGAGTGACGTCTTGTAGCTGTCATGGACAGGGTCTCTTAGAGATAAAATGTCCATACTCCGCCAGAAATGCTGAGTTCCTGACAAGTGAAACGTGCTGTTTTTTGACAGATGCTGGGTATTTGAACAAGAAGCATCGCTACTACACACAAATTCAGGGACAACTCATGATTAGTGGTCTGTTGTTTTGTGACTTGTTTGTGTGGACTCCATCAGTATGTAAAGTTGAACGTATTTACCCTAGTGTGCGATTTTGGGAGAAATTAGAGAAGCGGCTGACCATGTTTTTTATAACTAATGTA
This sequence comes from Dysidea avara, assembly GCF_963678975.1. Classification (NCBI taxonomy): domain Eukaryota; kingdom Metazoa; phylum Porifera; class Demospongiae; order Dictyoceratida; family Dysideidae; genus Dysidea; species Dysidea avara. The sequence goes on from NC_089281.1 coordinate 11,880,953, forward strand.
CTCCCTGAAATAATGACCCACAAACTGCAACAAAGTGTCGAAAATGACAGTGATAGTGACAAGGAGAATATTTATTGCGTATGTCAGAAAGGAAGTGCAGGTCGCATGATAGCATGTGACAACCAGCAATGCCACTTTAAGTGGTTTCATTATAAATGTGTGGGAATCAAACGTGCTCCAAAAGGCACATGGTTGTGTTCAGCTTGCAAGAAAAGCAAGTGATGTAGTCATGCATAAATAATATGTAACTGAACTGAACTAAGTTATTATTGCAATTAAAATGTGTACTGTGTATGATTCATACAATAACAGAAATGTACAGAAATAAATTAAACAATTAATGGTGGTTGCAAATTACATAGTGCTGCACAAACAAAGACTATTTTATCAATCGTGGCAAAATCAGTTTCATGGTCTCGCTTGATCAGGCTTATTGGCAAAGTTGCATGGAGGATTTTATAATACTTCATTCTTCCAATGGCTCTCTCAACATTAATACGCACATTAGAGAGCTGTCAACTTCCCGCTGTGATAGTTGAGGTTTTCCCTTTGTAAAAGGTGGAATTGCCAATGAAGCTCCAAACATGGCCAGATCATCTACAATATCAAAGCCTCTATCAGCTAATATCAAGTCTCCATAATTCAATCGTCTATGGAAGCCACTGTTTACAGTAAGGTGACGATCAGACACACGACCTCCCCAACATTTTGAAATAAAAGATACTGCTCCTGTTGGAGTGATAGCAACAAGAAATTTAACAGTGTTGTGGCTCTTGTAGTTTGAATAGGTCTGAGCTCTAGCTGTTAAACATGTAGGGCGTTGGATAAACACTCAGAACAGTCTATTATGCAAACAGCTTTAGCGTAGCGTGGTTTAAAGCAACTTGGCATGTGCATGATGATTGCTCCTTTGTCTGGTCAAACAACTAATGGCTGGAGTCCCTGAAACATGACATTAATCCATCTGTGAAATATTTTAGAAACTTTCGTTTCATGTATATCAAATATACTTCCAATGAGTTCATTCATTAATGCTTGAGAGATTTTCAACAATGTTACTAATAGCTCATCAGCCAAGTTTAGCCCTGAACCAAGACTCTTCTCCTTCGCTGCAAGTGGTGTGAGATGCGTGACGAGCACAGAAAAAACACCATAAGAGGGTAGCCCAGTAAACAAATGAGTTTTTTTGCCATCATTCTGGATCTTCATTGCTATGCTTGATGTTTGGTATTTTTGTCTCATCAATGAAATTTTCTCCTCCTTTGATTTCCGTAATTTTTCTACCACTTCTTCATATTTTGCATCACTCATCTTTGCAGCTTCATTGGCTGACTTTAAACATTCTTCTAAAATGGTGATTTTCTCATTTGCTTTTCTTAAATCCTTTGCTGTGTTACTTAGTACTCTTTCCAGCTTCTCTTTTTCTTCAACAATTTCTAGAAGTTCAACAATGACATCATGTCCTAGAAGCTCAACATTATCATTTGGCAATGCAACATCATCGTCTGGAATTTGTAGCCCCACATTATCAACTGGCAGCTCAACATCATTGGCTGGCAGCTCAACATCGTTATCTGGAATTTGCAGCCCCACACTACCAGCTGGCAGTTCCATATCATCAGCCAGCAACCCCACATTATCAGCTGGCAGCTCCACATTGTCACTAGGAAGCTCAACATAATAGCTTGGTTCTCCAGTACATAAATTTGCAACATCACCAGGTACCTGCTGTATCTGTGAGTCAGCTTTACGTTTTTTTTTCACCTTGTTCTTGGTGTTCAAAGTGGCGGTACTGCGATTGTTTTCTTCTCCTGGCTTGTAATCTTTCATATCTATCTGTATTGCTTTTCTCTAGAATAGCTGAAGTTGATCTAAAAGTAAATCGAGTTGGCACATAGTCAGGATTGTTAGGGAAACGAGATGGTCTCCCAGAAATGAAATGCAATTGGCACAATCTACTTTGCTCACTAGGCGTCCAGTTTTCCCGTTTAATCGCTCTAACCCAAGCATCTCGTTGTGACTCATCCTCTGGAAACCGGAACAGAGTCATTTTTCCCTTAACAAATCTACTATTGCAGTCCACGGCACAACAAGCAAACGGCATGATGGCGTTTTGTTGACCAACAAAATGGCGGAGACTTTCGATCACGTAATTTATCAGTTGCGTAATTATTGCCACATCTCTATTAGGCAACCCGTCTATATATTATGTACTCTTGCTACTATATATATAGTCTGTATATGCCAGTGTGTATATGTACGCATGTGCATTTGGTTAGAGGAGGCATCATTAAGAATATAAAATTGAGCATGCGCTAACATGAAACAGGTGGCCAAGTGGTTTTGGATGACCAATTTTAGCTTCTTCACTGTTTCTAACAAGCTGGGTTTTATTTATGCACTATAGACCATGTGCGCGCCAAGGGGTGGCACTTTATTACATCATCAAAATAACGCATCCGCCATTTTTTGAGGGCAAAAAACGTACACATTCTGCCTATGAAAATTTTTTTAATGCTAATACGAAGGAATCATGCTAAAAGATATAGGGCTGGTATAAAGTAAGTTAATGGGTAAAAGTATATAACATATTTGCTGCATGGCGAGTTATTCCGTCTAGGGAAGGTTTTTGCAATAGAACGCTCAATACTTTTGCCCTCACTTTTCTCGTAAACTATTGTGAAATTTGAAGCCGTATCCTGCAAGTCATCTATACAATTCTGAATGACAGTCGTTTCACTCGAAATTCCATTGCTAGAAGGTTAAAGCCATGTAGTAAATACAGAAACAGGTCAGAGCTTAAAAGTTAGTCTCGCGTGGTCCACTCCCCCTTTTTTTTCCTGCGCGCGCACAAAAGGCGCGAAGTCAAAAATAAAAATAAATGGCTGAGCCACCTCGAGTCTACTTTCTTAAAAGCGTCGGATCAAACCAGTCCACGACAAAAGGAACTGGTGAGAAAATTTTAAATAACAGCCACTGATATTCTTAAGTAGAATTACACCCTTTTCACTACAGAGAGCTGCCTTGAACTGAAAAAGTGTTAAAGATTTTCACACATCACGTATAACTTACAGCAAACCGGTCTATGAATTAAGGTACTCTCTATTAGTTCCTTTGCTTCTCTGCAATTAGATACTAAAAACAAGGATTATGATCTGAGCTCTCATAAAAAACATCCGGGCACGTGACTGTATAAACTTAATTCTAATTGATTAACGCTAGTAGTATTAATTCACACGTGCTGATTGTGCTCCTCGGTCGGAGTGTACAGTGTTGCTACTATTGTAGATATCATTATGGTCAAAAGAACACGAATAAGGTAATGTACAGTGATAAAATGTTGTGTCTATAAACAAAAGTAGTTTATACAATGGCGCCCTTGAATAATTGACTTCTGTGTCTTTTTCTTCAAAGAGGTAAAGAAAAGACTGTCACTGCAAGTAAAAAAGGACAAGGCAAAGATGCAACATTCAAAAAGAGGATTCATAAACGTAAAAGCTCAGCGTATGGATGATTGTAGTACGCTTGTGCTCATTAAATTAACCTTTTAACTGCCAGAAAAACTCATCCTATGAAAAAGAAGGTAGCCAAAACAAAATCAACGGTTGCACCTAAACTGGACAAAGATAAAGTAACTTCTGTTATAAAGACACATGATTCACGACCAACTCACAAACTAAAACAGTTAGACCTGTCTACCACACTGGTCAAGATGTGGGAAGAATTCAGAAAGCAAAAGTGTCCTAATAGAGCAGAAATCCTACAGAATATACTAACTAATATTAGAGGACGTGTGAGAGAAGTAAGCAGTAAAATCATGTGTTTATACATGTTGCCAATGTTCTGTCGCACAAAACGTTTGTGAGTTTAATATCAAACCATTAACTTCCCACAAAAAAGTATGCGTGTATACAGATATGCACACAGCAAATAATGTATTATCTAGGCAGTACAGTGCATTTCCTATGATGTTTGTGTTTCATTTAAATCAGTGGCAAGTAATGGGCACTAATAACAATTAGTTTTAGTAAACTGATGTTAGCCTGCTTGTACCATATAGGATGGTTTCTGCATGCCAAAAGAGCAAATCCTGAACCCGAATCTTCTCAAGCATTGTGTTATGAAGTTGTTCTGTTAATACTCTAAAAGCAATATTAAGCCTACAACATCCATCCACCTCAGACCAAAGGGCCCAGGCTACATTTTGCAATGGTGCTCAGTTGGTGAGTTGCCCAGGCTAGCAATTATATGGACATTAAGACCAAAATTGGGGATCAGTTAGTATGCACAATTTGGCCATGAAAATTAAAAACCACTTTTTGGAAAGTGTTTTGTTACCCTTGCTATCCTATGAGCTGAAAAAACATTGGGCTAAGGTGAGAACTATGACAGCACTATAGCAAGCATTCCACACGTTTTTGAATACGGATCACATCCACATTACTCTACAAGCGAGATCTAGGCCTTTAGTAAACTCCATTATTATGCCATAAACAATTTAACAGCACTGATCAGAATATTAAACTCGCGTAACTGAAATTCTCTGTGATATATCTGTAAGATTTGTCCATGCATCGCAGCCAAACATAGCCAGCTAATTTCCGAATGGCTCAGGGCACGCAGTGCCTGCATGCTATTAGGAATTACACGAGGAAGGTGAAGTTGAAATATCAACATGTAATGAGCATAATTACGCACTATCACAGCAATTTGAAGAGTTCACGTGACTACAGACAAAAAAATGATGTCATCTTCCGGTATCCGGACTATATAAACTGCCACGTGTCTCCTCTAACTTGGCTCTTTGTAGACTTCAAGCTGCAACTCTACTGGAATATGATCCAAAACATCAGTTATACCTATTATGTAGAACAATTACACATAGCATTACCTATAAGTGTATGGGAGGGGGGTGGGAAATGTTGATATTTCAACTTCACCTTCCTCATGTAATTCCTAATAGCATGCAGGCACTGAGTGCCCTGAGCCATTTGGAAATTACATTTCGGAAGGCTCCGTCTCAATATCAACATGTAAGTTTGAAGCTTGGATAGATGACAAAACTGCTGTCCCAAAAGATGATTTGTCAACTGATTCCTTGGTTTGACGAAAGTAAAACTTTTGGAATGTCGTTGCTGACGACCAATCTGCTGTATTCAAGATGTCTGCTGTTGTTACCCCAGCAGCTGCAGCTGTGGAGCTTGAAGCCCCCTTGACTGAATGAGCTTTAAATATGCTAGTATCAATACCTGCTTCCGCCAAGCATGTTTTTAGCCATCTGGCTATAGTACTGCTAGTGACTGGGTCATACTTCCCAATCCAAGATAAGAACAACAAGGATTTCTTGTTCTCTGATGACCACGCTCTAAACTCCTTTATTCTGGCCTCATATGCCTGCAGTGTTGTCACTGGGCAAATTGTCTGATCTTCTGGATATCTAGGATAAAAGAAGTCTGCCAGAGGCTTTGATGGCCTACTCTGCTTAGACAAGTGTTGAGCCTTGAAGGTAACACCTGCCTCTTTGAAGGAGTGAGCACAAATGTCCAATTTACTTAAGTCTACAGACCTAGCTGGTCTAGTCAAGGCCAACAGCATAACTGATTTCAGTGTAAGCAGGCGGAGTGACAATGTGTCATTCTTACCCAATCTTTTCAAATAGCTTAGTACCACACCTACTTCCCAAAAGGTTGAATATTTTACCACAGGCGGTCTCTGATTAAATGCACCTCTAAGCATCCTAGTAATCAAACGGTGCTGCCCCACCAAGTAGCCATCAACCTTTGAGTGTAGTGCTGAAATTGCTGATCTGTAAGACTTCAGTGATCGGTAGCGATATCCGTCTTTGAATAGTTCAGCTAGAAAGTTTACTATGCCTTCTACAGGTCCCACAGTGGGATCTCTATTCCTCTGTGAACACCAGTAAGACCATTTTGAAAACAAGGAGTTGTAGTTTGACTGTGTTTTGGGTCTCCATGATGCGAGGAGGAGGGCTGAAGCCTCTGAAGAAATTCCTCGTGATGCAAAGGATTTCCGGATATGGGCCATGCCACTAACTTCGGAACTCCTTGGCTCATTATGAACTCCTGACCCGTTGGGAGTATCACTAGATCCTCTCTCACTGGTAAAATTCTGGGGTAATCCTCTAGCATTCCCAGAATCGTCGGGTACCACGGTTGCGATGCCCACAAGGGGGTGATTATCACCACTCTTGCCATCTGTCTCTTTATCTGGCTCAGGCAACGTGCTATCAAGCACCACGGGGGGTTGGCGAATCCCCTTGTCTGAGCCCAATCTTGGTTGAAAGCATCTGTTGCAACCGCTTTCGTATCTGGCCTCCAACTGTAGAAGTTTGGTAGTTGCTTCGTCAGTCAGGATGCAAACAAGTCTATCTGCAGGGGGTCCATCTGCCATTGTATTTGATTGAAGATCCAGGGATTTAACATCCAGTCACAGCAATCCTTCGTTGATCGCAACTCCCGATCTGCTGTTATATTGTCCTTCCCTGGGAGGTGTTCTGCCACCAGAAGGACGTCCCTCTGAATGCACCAGTCCCATATCTTCAGTGCAAGCTGACAAAGTATCTGGGAGTGTGTTCCCCCTAATTTGTTGATGTACAGTATATCACCGCTGTGACATTGTCCAACTTCATCTGAATTGTGACCCCACTGCTGTGCTTGGCAAAGCACTGTAGTGCTAGAAACGCAGCTAGCAGTTCTAGATAGTTTATATGGTGAGTGGCTTCCTCTAGGGACCATCTCCCATCTGTCTGGTGGTGGCCTTGTCGGGCTCCCCACCCCATGTTGGAGGCATCCAACTATATGATCATGGATGACACCCAGGGCAGGAGGGGAGACTGCAGTTGGACTTTCCTGTCCAGAGCACACAACCACTTCAGATCGTTCTGGGCCTCCATGTTTAAAATCAAGGTGGCACTGAATTTCATTGTCATGCCTTCGGTCTCCATGGAGTGATTCTCCCAAGACACCGAGTTGGTTGAAAACAGTGCTCTGTAGTGAAGGGGAGTTTGCCATACAGCTCGTGTCGATGCTGAAGCCTTCCCAACAAACCTCGCTATGTCCCTCACCGTAACACTCAGTTGGTGAAGGAGGTGTTGAGCTAGCTGTTTTATTTTCCTCAGCTTCTCGGCTGGGGAGATCAGCTGTAGACTGACTGTATCTACCTGAAAACCCAAAAACTCCAGTTTCTGGTCTGGAGTCAGTATCGACTTCTTCTGATCCACGACCAGCCCCAGAGCCTCGAACAGCTGGCAAATCAGTGGAGTCAGCTGAACCAGCTCCTCTTTCAACTGGTGTAGCAGTAGAATATCGTCCAGGTATATGACTAGATGAATACCCATGTGTCGGCACCGGTTTCATTACTTTGGAGACCCGTGGGGTTGATGTACTTGTAGCTTCACGATATGGTTTGAGGCAACACCCATTATACTGTTGATCGAGCACGGGGACCATACTTCTTAATAATCTATTTACTCGGTCACAATGACTACATCCCTTATTATTGTATTAGCATATTCATTATGCTAGTGCACTGAAAATATGAAATAGTGACACGCCCCCTGGGTGAAGACTGACTCAAGATACTCTTAATACATCAGTCACATTTGTATATAACAAACAAACAAACAAAAAAAGTAATATATTTAATTTTAAAAATAAAGTAAGGGTCAACATTGAAATGTAGAGATGAATGATGGTATAACAGCATAGGAAAATCCCTACTTTGTCAAAATCCCTACAAAATGATGGTTATAACATGCCAATTTAGCGATTTTCTCACCAAGCTATGCTGTAATACCATTATTCATCTCTTGTTTCACTACTTTTTATTGCTTGGATCCCTACTTTTTAAGTTGGTAATTGTTAAATATACTAATTACAAGTATAAGGAAAAATTAAGGATTTTAAGGGATACAAATGAATTAGAGATTATATGTCCACTAGTATATCTGCTGGAGTAGGTGACCTCCCTTATTTCCCTACTTTTTTTTCTATGATCCTTGATCGAACTTAAAATTCTTAATTTTTCGTTTGTTTACTTTTTTGTAACATTATATCTGATGAACCTGTGAATACTGCATCAAAAGAAAAGATGACACCAGAGGTAATGTTTTCGACTGAACGCATGTCCCAAATATCAAATGCTGACTCAAAAGTGATTTGCTTTCAGCCTGTTACACAACACTACAAATGAAGAACAGTAGGAGAAGCGCCTCTGCAATCAATCCAGTCATCGTGAAAAACACTGATGATTCTCATAGGGAAGCCATCGCACTCAGTACCACGAATCAACACCTTTGGCTGTTAGCAAAAAGAAATGAGACACAAAGGAAGACAAAGATACATGCATTGTATGTACTGCAGTATGACGAAAAACATCTCGGGATGAAGTGACATCAAGCAGTAAAAAATCAAGCCCATAGCCATTGTCAAGTTACGCTGTATGAAGGCAGAAGGCAGGTAGTTAGTCAGTCAGTAGAAAATTCCATTGAATAAAAAAGTTTTAAAATTTATAGCAATCTATTGGAAGCATTTAGGGTCATACCGAGGGCACTTTTAGGGTTGTTTATACCTAACCAATACTGCCAAGGTGCCAGGATGGTATTGTGAATCTGATGTTTTTAGCCAGAAAAACCCAAACCTCTAATATACAGTACTATCATATTGTATGATTACAACATTGTGATAATAATACCCTCCTTATAGTTTGCTTTCAAACATGATACAGCACGAGCGTTACAGACAGTAATGAAGTATGGGAACAACAAGCAAAGACTAGCAATATATGATGAGTTGAAAGGTACGTAATTTCAAACCATTGCACTATGGTATTATAAGGCTCTTATTATCCAGAACAAACGAGAAAAAAAACCTTCTCGTTCAAAATAAATGGCCTTTCTGTAAATGTAGCAAAGATGACTGCTCTGGTATATAGTGGTGATCTCTTTGTGTTTCACAGATTCAATACTGGAACTCTGCAAGTGCAAGTACTCCAAATTCCTAGTCAAGAAATTCTTAATTTACTGGTAAGTTACAATAATGTTAGCCCTACCACTGCATACTGTAACTGCACAATCAGTCCACAGCAGAGAGAAGAGATCATGTCTTTTTTTATGGCCACGTTCAACGACTATACGACACACAGAAACAGCCAGCTTGTTGGAGCTTGCCTATAATGACTATACCAATGCCCACCAGAGGGAGGCATTAACAAGAGAATTCTACGGTGTAATAGTAAGTGTGATTGTGGTGTTGAGAATACAGCAATAATGTTGTTATGTATACACTGTTAGTGATGAGAAACATTATAGAGTAAGGAGATTGAAGGAAACCATTACACCACTGTTGAACAAGTGAGTTGTACATTGAAAGATTTATACCAGACATAATTACAAGCATTATAATTCATGACTAAATTATATTGTGCTTGTCTGCATATTCAATAATTCTCTAAGCTTTTGGCAGAGATACTTGTATGGGTAACCTAGCAAGAATGTTCACCCAATTGAAACCAGACTTCACAAATGGTGGACTAATAATGGTTGCTAAGTGTTTCTGTAATGAGTACCACAATACCTCTTTGCATGTGAAACATCTATAATCAGAATCCAAGTGGATTTATTCAGTGGAAAGTGTCTTAGCCTATGCCCTTGGCCTCTGCAAGTACATACGTAGGTGGTTGCATTAGACAGGTGGATTGCTGGTTAAACATTCCACTTGGGAATATATAAGGGTCATTCCATGTCAAATCGACAAGGAGTTTAGGGTCACCTCTTGGATTTTGACAAAACTTGGTGTGTTTGTAGTACCTGTGGTGCTTATCACTCATGCAAATTTTTAGCTCCATACATTCCATAGTTTCTGATTTATGACCACAAATATTTTGAATATTTCATGAAAATTTGGTCCATCTCTAGTGACAAAATCAACTGTAACTTTGTACCGTGTACATATTCTTAAGCACAATTTTCACTGATGGAAGACTGTTGATTGACCTTTCCAGTGATCCCTAAATTATGGGATATCTACTTCATTATGGTTCAAAATTACTTCATTAAAAACTTTAATCCTTTATATTTTGAAAATGCTGCTTGAAATTTTTCAAATTCTTTTGTGAATAATTATTGGGCCATAGTCTGTTTGATAAAATTTTTGTGGTGGGACCACAATGGGCTCAAGAGATATAGTGAATTATGTTGTGGTATGCAGTGGAATTTATAGTCTATTAATGCTGTATTGCAGTGTGTACACTTCCAATAACCACCCACAACAAGGCCATGCCAAGTTTGTCTTACAGAGTGAAGGTGTCTAGGTACAGTGCAACCTGTATTAGTGACCACCTGTATTGAAAAACCATCTATATGCTGCAGCTAATTTATACTTTAATTGGATCTTAATGTATAGCACCAAAGTATCAATCTTTTCTAGCAAATCCAAAACCAGTGGCGGGTTTCTGGGGTTTCGACAGAAACCCCCTTTTAAATTTAGTTCAGTGGAAATCTAAATAAATAAACATTGCTGTACTGACAATTTATCATATCAAACAACTATATACCACTGTATTTCAATAGCATGCATGCAGCTGCACTTAACTGACACCATTTATAGCTATTAAACCCTCAGCAACACTTCACTTTTCATCTCCCACTGCATTAGAAAGAAACGATCGAGATACTCTAATAGAGCAGTCAAGTAACTACTCTAATAGAACAATCAAAGCTACTGCTTATAGTCACCATCTTTGCCCTGTATAGCTATGCAGTTTAAAGCATTGGATTTATTGTATTTCCTAGCTTAAAATCCAATCGCAGAGCTTCTAAAATCTCAAATTTTTCAGGGGAAATGTCATCAGATGCCTTATTCAGCTATACCAACTTTCAGAAACCCCCCTTTAAAAATCCTAGATCCGCCACTGAAAACTGGTCTTTATTAGACAGGTTGACTATAAATGAGATCATTATGCATCCATAAACACATAAATGTTGTACCATCTCTTCAGTTTTACCTTATTTATTAAGTAAAATCTTGCCGTAGTGCACTTACATACATATCCCCACTCTACACTATTCAAGTTACGTACATGGCTGCATAAGTACAACAGACCTCCTCAAAAAGGATATCTGGGTACCTTGATAGCCTCATGATCTTACTTTATAATTGTACGTACATTTTGGACCCAAGACAAGTCTGTGGTTTCTCAAAAATGAACACTTCATCAATGGTCCAGGGAATTACACTATATACAGTAGATGCATTACTTGTACCAAGAGTTTTTATATTAGTAATGCTTGCACCTCAATGCGTGATTTATAGTACTGTATTTACTAAATTAATAGTTTTTCAAAGTATTTTGTGTTCACATTTTGAAGATCAGTACAGGTAAATGTTAAATATGTGGTCAACATGTTTACTTCCTATGTGAGTATGTGTATGAATTTATGACTTGATCTTCAAAGTGGTCGTGAATGTACAGTAATGTAGTAATTAATTTCACACATTGAGGTACAATTAATGCATTTATATGGTAAAACCCCTCCATTGCTAGGACCATAATAAAGTGCTCATACTACAGAAGCCACAGGCGTATCTTGGTCTAAATGTATGTGCACCGCTAGAGTGGGAGTACAGTGTATCAACAGGTGTCCTGGTTATCAAGGTATCCAGGTATCCCTTCTGAGGAGCTCTGTTGTATGTACCTATGCAGCCACATACAGAACTTAAATATGGCTAAGTCCACTACAGTGGGATTCAACGTAATAAAGAAGGTACTTGTGAAGAGATGGTACAACATTTACATGATGTTTATGGACACGTGGTGGTCAGATCTATATCAACTTGTCTAATAAGGACCATTTTTGGATTTGCTAGAAAGGGTTGATGCTTTGGTGCTATACATTAAAGAAGTATAACTTAACTGCAGCACATAGATGGCCTTTCAATACAGGTGGTCACTAATACAGGTTGCAATGTACCTAGACACCTTCACTCTGTAAGACAAACTTGCTTGTTGTGAGTGGTTATTGGAGGTGTACACTCCAATACAGTAATAATAGCCTGCAAATTCCGCCGCATACCACAACATAATTCATTATATCTCTTGAGCCCATTGTGGTCCCACCACAAAAATTTTATCAAACATAGACTATGACCCAATAATTATTCACAAAAGAATTTGAAAATTTTCAAGCAGCATTTTTCAAAATATGAAGTATTAAAGTTTTCAGTGAAGTACTTTTGAACCATAATGAAGTAGATATCCCATAATTTAAGGATCACTGGAAAGGTCAATCAACAGTCTTCCATCAGTGAAAATTGTGTTTAAAAATATTTACACAGTACAAAGTTGCAGTCAATTTTATAACTAGAGATGGACCAAATTTTCATGGAATATTCAAAATATTTGTGGTCATAAATTAGAAACTATGGAATGTATGGAGCTAAAAATTTGCATGAGTGATAAGCACCACAGGTACTACAAACACACCAAGTTTCGTCAAAATCCAAGAGATGACCCTAAATTCCTTGTTGATTTGACGTGGAATGACCCATAATTGACCTTTTGGAGTAGTGGCCTTTCTGTACAGAATCACTACCAGTGGCCTAATACAGGTTCTGTAGCAGCAAGTTTTAAAGCCAAACATTGGTGACTTAAATTTGAAGACTTAAAAATTGACCTAACACTACTAGAAAACATGCCCATGACAATGCCATGAGTTTTCATGTAAACATCAAGTTTTCATGGGTGTGCTGCCAATGAAAGTTGCGTCGTGGTAAAATTTATGTGAAATATCCATTACAGGCCATGAAATGTACATGAGTTACTTTTCATGGACAAGTAAATTTTACAGCTTTCACTGGTAGTAAACCAATGAAAACTTGATGATTCATGAAACATTGTTGTCATGGGAACATTTTCTAGTAGTGTGATACAATTTTAGCTGACCACAAATATCATAAGATTACTCTTACTAATTGTATGCTGTCTTAGTTGTACGTGTATTGTAGGGATGTCTGTCTACTCCTCCTACAGGGAGACGTTGAAGCACAGTATCATTCACAAGCCATTACTGGACTACTCGTTGATGGCTAGTGAACAGGAGAGAGCAGACATGATAGAACAACTTCGTGAGAGATTAGTTAAGCTGCTCCACACCAATGAAGGATTTCGTGTTGCCATGCAGTGTGTCTGGCATGGCACAGCAAAGGTATGTGAGATACTTAAGTACATCCCTGGAGCCCCTAAACACCACCAGGCATGATGCAATACTTGTAGGGCACCATCTAACCTTAGTACTCTGTACAGTGTAATTCATTGTAGTATCTTCTGTTTGGTGCTATATCATTCAAATTTTCACTGTTACAGGATCGTAAAGTTATTGTCAAGTCATTCAAGACTTTTGTGAAGAAGATTGCGATGGTATTTATGGTTGTCTCAGATCATGTGATACTTATTGTTACAGGAAGAACACGGTCACTATGTGCTGTTGACAATGTTTGACTGCATCGATGATACAGTACTTGTAAAGAAAGTGATTATGTCTGTAAGTGTGCATGTAAAATGTACTACATAAGTGAAGAAGTGTAGTTTGTAGTAGAGACTACATGTACCTCTTCATTCCAATCATCCCTAATTATATTATAAAAGAGTCTTTAAATTTGTTCAAATTTGTTTGTTTATGTTGTTCACCAATCGGCTAGACTGTATTGTGTAATATGTGGTCAAAGGACAAAAGATCCTTCATAAATCCTTAAATATTATCTTCATGAAATCACTAAGTTTGTCTTAAGAATTTCCCATATGATATGCATGTTTATTATGTCTTGTGTAGGAGTTGGCTGATAACCTCAGTGAGCTGGCAGCTCACAGACATGACCGACGTGTTTTGTTGTACCTACTGTGTCCTCGTAACCCTATCTACTTCAACTCAGTCGTGTTACGTGTACTGGCATCGGGTGATGGTAATGTGCACAAGTTGTAGTACTTATACACTTGTCAATTTCATGCCCCACCCACCCCCAGAGGGTGGTAGAATACAGGGGATTTGACAAATCATGGTGTCAAATTCCCCACTACTGACTAAGCACATATTTCATGCATGCAACTAGTAATTAACATGTAGCTAGTAAAATTATAGCGAGTGCAATTTTATTGTTTATAATTAGAAATGCAACTACTGAAAATTGGTCAGTGAATTGGACAACTGTCACCAGGGGTGGGGACAAGAGCAATGTCAAATCCCCACTTGGGGTGTGGGGATACCCGGGGGTGGGGCATGAAATTGACAAGTGCATTAGTAACACACAGTACACAGTGATGTACAGTCTTGTTAGAAACTGGGGACTAAAGTTTTAATAGTATTATATTCACAAAAATGGTAATCTAATTCATCATGTACTGAATCGTTAAATATTTCTTCATTGTTAACAGTGTTCTTTTGAACTGTTGCGACCCTTGTTTTGGATAAATCATCACATTCTTGTTTTGCCAAATCTTGGTAGTTAGTTGCTTTCCCCGCTGTACAGAAGGATCTTTTCAGCATTTAGTGTATATAACATTTGCTTGGCACTAATGGGATCTTGGTTATCTCTGGGGGCTGTTAGGTATTTCACAGAACACTGCATATTGTTGTTGACTGTTTAATCTTAGTACCTGATGTTTGGGTTCCATTGTATTTGTACTCCTAATTTTGTTTATATAGGTATATTACAGAGTCGATTATCCAAGCATCTAGTTTTAAGTAGACAAAAGTGTACATTTACCACAACATGTGCATGAATCCATTGCTATACTCTGTATACAGCTTGGATTTCTATTGAGCAATCCAGACATTAGGGACCCACAAACAATTTTTATATATACTGCCATGAAACTTTAAACAGGTATTTCTGCATTACTCCGCATTCTAATGGCTTATGAGAAAGCTGGTAGAGCAAGTTCCCTTGGTTATCCTGTGATCCTTCTTTTTATTACGAAGTACTCTATAACTGCTTCATCTGTAAAAACTGTGATCAAGACACACGATACTGAGTGTGTCGTGCGGCTCAAGAAGCCGGCGCGCCACACCGTGAGTATATTTACAGGAAGAAAGTAAACGCAATTTTCACACCTTTGTAGCTCCGTGATTCCTCATCCGATTGAAACCAAAGTTGCTGCAGAAGTGCCGGCTAGGTAGGGGAGTCCACATTCCAAATTTGAAGAAAATCGCTCCAGCCATTTCCGAGATACTAGCGGCCAAAGTTTGGGTTTTTTTTCTTCGTTTTTTTCTTCTACTTTTCGCACACTTTGCAAAATCCGCCATAAAACATGAATGCATGCTCCAACCGGGATGAACTTTGGCACACTTAAAGGGCTCATTAAGGCGAATCTCAGTACCAAGTTTGGTAAGAATCCGATGAACATTCACGGAGTTATGACCGATTATTTACGTAAAATAAGGTCAAAGGTCTGTCACGCCCACAGGATAAACCGCTTGAAGGAATGAGCTGAAAATTGCTAAGTAGGTGGAGTAACTATTGCAGGAGTGCCTTTTGGTGGTTTGAAAGGAATCCAGTTAAAGGCCATGGAGATATGACACAAAACCCAACCTGTGTCACAATTACGCGATCGATTTTTATGAATAAAAAACTATTAGTTTTCACGCCTACCAGGCAAACCGCTTAGAGCAGTGAGCTGAAAATTGGTATGTAGCTGGAATAATTATCATAGAAAGTCCTTGCAGTAGTACAGAAGAATCGGATTATAAACCACTGAGTTCTGATTCCAAAGCCAACTACGTGTAGCATATGCGAGATCGAGATACTCTAATATCTAATAGAACAGTCACCCTAATAGAGCATTCAGCTACGTTTATAACTTATTCCATTATAGAATTATATTACATTGCAAGTTATTCTGTAGGGAGTTCAGCTACAAACAGTTAATCTTATAGACAATTCAGCTACAAGCAAGTCACCCTGTAGAGATTCAGAACATTATAAGTCACACTGAAGAGAATCCAGCTACAAACAAGTCACTGTGTAAAGGGTTCAGCTACAAAAAAAGCTACCCAGTAGAGAGTTCATCTAGATCAGTTACAAACAAGTTACTTTATGCAATGTTCAGCTACAAGTAAGTCACTCTGTAGAGTTCAGCTACAAACAAGTCACTTTGTAGTACAAACAAGTCGCCATGTAGCTGGAGAGTTCAGCAATCAATCAAAAAACCACCCTGTAAAGAATTCAGCTATACAAACATGTTATAACTATATAGATAAAGTTATAACTCTATAGAGAGATCAGCTAGAAACAATTAGTCATCCAGTAGAGAGATCAGCTACAAGACATCACCTTATAGAGAGTTTAGTTACAAAGAAACCACCATGTAGAGAGTTTAGCTGCAAACATATCACCCTGTAGAGAATGCAGCTATGAACAGACCACCCTGTAGAGAGTTCAGCTAGAAAAAGTCATCCTGTAGAGAGATCAGCTAAAAGGATCACCTTGTAGAGAGTTCAACTACAAACAAATCACCCTGCAGATAGTTCAGCTACAAACAAGTCACCTTATAGAGAGATCAGCTAGAAGAAGTTATCTTGTACAGAGCTCAGCTACAAAGAAACCATCATATAAAGAGTTCAGTTGCAAACAAATCACCCTGTAGAAAGTTCAGCTACGAACATATCAACCTGTAGAGAGATTAGCTAGAAGAAATCACCTTGTAGAGAGTTCAGCTACAAAGAAACCACCATGTAGAGAGTTCAGCTGCAAACAAATCATCTGTAGAAAGTTCAGCCAGAAACAAGTCAACCCATAGAGAGAGCAGCTACCAAGAAACCATCCTGTAGAGAGTTCAATTACAAACAGATAACCCTATAGAGAGTTCAGCTAGAAACAAGTCACCGTGTAGAGAGATCAGCTAGAAACAAGTCACCCTGTAGAGAGATCATCTACAAAAAAAATTATCCTGTAGAGAGTTCAATTACAAACAGATAACCCTATAGAGAGTTCAGCTAAAAACAAGTCACCGTGTAGGGAGATCAGCTAGAAACAAGTCATCCAGAGATCAGCTAGAAACAAGTCACCCTGTAGAGAGATCATCTACAAAGAAACCATCCTGTAGAGAGTTCAATTGCAAACAGAAAACCCTATAGAGAGTTCAGCTAGAAACAAGTCACCGTGTAGAGAGATCAGCTAGAAACAAGTCACCCCATAGAGAGAGCAGCTACAAAGAAACCATCCTGTAGAGAGTTCAATTACAAACAGATAGCCCTATAGAGAGTTCAGCTAAAAACAAGTCACCGTGTAGAGAGATCAGCTAGAAACAAGTCACCCTGTAGAGAGATCAGCTAGAAACAAGTCACCCTGTAGAGAGATCATCTACAAAGAAACCATCCTGTAGAGAGTTCAATTGCAAACAGAAAACCCTATAGAGAGTTCAGCTAGAAACAAGTCACCCTGTAGAGAGATCAGCTACAAAGAAACCATCCTGTAGAGAGTTCAATTGCAAACAGAAAACCCTATAGAGCGTTCAGCTAGAAACAAGTCAC
Source organism: Dysidea avara (assembly GCF_963678975.1). Classification (NCBI taxonomy): domain Eukaryota; kingdom Metazoa; phylum Porifera; class Demospongiae; order Dictyoceratida; family Dysideidae; genus Dysidea; species Dysidea avara. The sequence continues at coordinate 11,898,495 of NC_089281.1, forward strand.
CGTGTAGAGAGATCAGCTAGAAACAAGTCACCCTGTAGAGAGATCAGCTACAAAGAAACCATCCTGTAGAGAGTTCAGCTACAATCAAGTTACACTATAGAGAGTTCAGCTACAAAGAAATCACCATGTAGAGAGTTTAGCTGCAAACAAATCACCCTGTAGAGAGTTCAGCTAGAAACAAATCATCCTGTAGTGAGTTCAGCTAGAAACAAATCACCCTGAAAAGAGTTCAGCTACAAGCAATGAGAGTTTCAGCTACAGTTCAGTTATGTAAGAAGTCACCTTATTAACTACAGTATGTGATAATCATCATTCAATGTTAAATATACAAATATTTCATCAGACAAAAGCTATACACACAATTACTTCCTTTCTTCCACAATTCCTTACAAGTTAAAAGGAAGCAGCATCGAAGCCATATGGCCAGCTTTGTGACTTGCAATACAAAAAGAAGTGATATCTAAACCAAAACAGCCAAGCTGTAAAAAAAGAGTGTGGCCCCCAAGGTGAAAAAAGATGTGAAATCCAAGGTGGCAGCCAAGAAATGGCTGTGATAGTAGGTTAATGGCAAAAATTTTAATTACGACAATTCAGATGAATTTGGTGCCGAATCCTAGTGGAGGAGGCAACACAAATTCACCTGAATTGTCGTAATTAAAATTTTTGCCATTAACCTACCATCACAGCCATTTCTTGGCCACCACCTTGGATTTCACATCTTTTTTCACCTTGGGGGCCGCAGTCTTTTTTTACAGCTTGGCTGTTTTGGTTTAGATAAGCTTTCCAGCAACAAACACTAGAATCATGCGTGTTGTATGGCTTCTTGTAGCATACCACTTGTTGAGTGAACAATAAGCCACTGGCACTAAAGAGCCACATAGAATATCAGGAAAACCAGTGCATAATCCATTTATGTACAAACTATTGCTACTGTATAAATATCGGTAACAATATCGGTCCTCCGCTGTTCTGTACCGATACTGAAAATTACCATATCGGTAGCTGATATTTTAGCTGGTCCGATTATCGGTACACCTCTAGTATGCTTTATTAGAGCAATTGAACTGGCTGTTTGATTTTATGTACAAATATCTCCCTATTAGTGAATCTCCACCGTAGTGTTACTGCACGTGTTGTTTAACCATTGCAGCAAGAAATCACCTGAAGCACATCGTAGTGAGCTTCACAGTGCAGTCTCACCACTACTAGTGAAGTTGACTGTTGACCATGTCAGTGACTGGATCAAAGACAAGCAACTCAGTCAGTTCCTACTAGCAGTTGTACAACATGTGGAAGGTGACAGTGTGGCTCCCATATTGGAGACTGTTGTGAGTTTATTGGATGAGCCATTTGATGAAGAGGTCTGTGTTCAGTGTGATAACAATTTTGAAGTAGAGTAGGCACTTAGTTATCTGGAATTAAAATGACTGTTCTATTAGAATATTTCAAGTGTAGTGTGTGAATGGGATTCTGGTGCTTCTAATAATTCACACAGTATGGATAACTGAGAGCTTACTGTACCATATGGGTGTTCCCTAAATATCTGTTTATCTTAGTGAAATAAAAAAAGAACACTGCACAAATTAACACAAAGATTATTCAAGCATGTAGTGCACACACTTTATATTCTCTGTCACTATTGCTGTACAGAGTAATAAATATTAATTCACCGCTGCTTATATTTACTAGACACACATTGTGGGTGATGCTTGTGGTCATTCTGTTGTCAGAAAGTTGTTGTCCATTGAGAACAATAGAGTGGACACTTCTTCAGGTAACTATCATGCTTAATGGAAGTCATTTGTGTCATTGTGTTTGTAGTGTTTCTTGCTGACCTAATAATAAATCGTGTGCCAGAAAATGAACTGAGATCATGGGCAACTATTAACAGGGGAGCATCTGTGCTTGTAAGGTAGGTTATTGCGACCAGTTGTATACTTATTCTTGTAACATTGTGGACGGTGTCTCCATAACTTGTAATGAGGTGTTCAGTAGTATACGGTGATATCTGACCACTTAGAGTGTTTTATCTTTGTATGGTTGGTGTAGCTTTCAAGTGATATGTTGGATAAGCAAAAAAAAAAAAAAAATTCTGTCATTTTCGCACTTCCCTTGAATTCCATTTTATTGCTTCTCTGTTATTTATAGTAACAAAGGAGTGGACAGCAAAAGTTTCAATCTTTTGTGATGAATAGTCTTGGAGTTATAGCAATAGGCATTGGAACAGCAATAAATTCAATTCATACAGCAATGATACAGCATATAAATTACGAAGACAAGACTTGGCTCAGTCTGTTCCCCATAAACTGGCAAATCCATTAAGGTATAATTATTCCCCTGTGTGGATAAAGAAGGCCGTTTCAACAAAGAAACAATGACATTAAATGTTATTTCTACCGCTTTGTAAATCAGTGCCCAAAACTCACATGTATTTTGCTGCACGAAGACAAAACAAAGATTATCTTACTTTCCATGAATAGGCAAATCCTATGGTGTGTAGGTTTTAATGATTTGAGCTTTGTTTCATTGCATACTGAAGCAATTACAACTTACATAAAATTATTTATGTAGCACATGTAGTTTTTTAGAATAATGCAAAAATGGCTGGTTTTTGCTACATGTTCTAATGTGATGTGTTACTGCAAAATGAAATGTTTCACTAATGCATGTTTACAAAATTAATGCAGAATTTTTGTACAGACAGTAATGTGACCTGCTGAGCAAACAGTTGTTTTCACACATTCTTCAAATTCCATTTTATTGCTTATCTGTTTTCTATAGGGTGGACAGCCAAAGTTTCAACCTTTTGTAACGAATAGTCTTGAGTTATAGCACTAGACAGTTGGAACAGGTCAACAGGAATAAATTTGATTTGTACAGCAACAATACAGCAAATAAACTATAGGCGCTTATTCATAACTCACAACTGAAACAATCTATGAAGGATGGGGTTTGGCTCAGTCTGTTCACTATGAACTGGCACATCGATCAGGGTATAGTGTTTTCCCTGTACGACTTTGTGCGAACAAAGAAGAAGGCCATTTCAACAATGAAATGATGATGGTAAACTTTATTTTTACTGTATTGTAATGCCAATAACTCATGTTCCCTACACACTCCGAACATGAAACAACATTGTCTTACTTCCCATGAACAGGCGAATCTGATGGTGTATAGGTTTTATTGATTTGAGCTTTGTTTTAGTACATACCAAAGCATTTAAAATGTGCATATTTTTTGTGTAACATGCATATTTTTACCCAGTTTATTTTAGTACGTTTTTATAGCATAGAATTTTGCAAAAACGGGATACATAAAAGGGATAGGAAACGCAATAACATGACATCACAAAATACGTACATTTCTATTGGTAATACGTCACAAACATACTCGTTAATGCTTGCTGCGCTTGTATCAAAGAGAAACAAATTGTTGTAACAGCAGAATTTTGTAGCCAACAACTGTGAAACTTCGCTACAGTGAACTCAAGTAAGTAATCGAGGGAACTAGGATGGTACCAACCCTCAAGGAAGTTATACGCAAAATTAAAGGAGATTGAAAGTGAAAAAAAGGGCCCAAAAATTATTTTAAACCACTTAACTTTCTTCGTAAATATATATTCTATCCTTTTAACTGTGATAAACCTTTCATTACCATTTAACAGAGAGAACCAGGGGAAATATCAGAGCAAAACAGAACTGTTGCTTGAAGAAACGACTAAGTATCTTCCATTTTTAACCAAAAGTTTAAACCACCTAGCAGTACAACGCAAGGCTAAAAGACTGTGTTGGTGACATGCCTAGCTTACCACAAGATTCATAAGTGGAACCGGCTATACAAGAAGCGGTATGGATGGGGCGTGAAGGTACTATGAGCGAAAGTATGACGGCATGTAACAATCACAGTTAATGCGATACGCTTTGTTACAAAATCTACGGTCTGAATTCTCTCACCAAAATCTCACATAGGCCTAAATACTTACTGTAGTCTGTTGGATTACTATTTACTCTGCTCAGAACACTAATTCCCATGCTTGAGCAAAAAACTGTCTTGTCCTTTCAAGTCACGCGTAACGGACATCAAGCCGGAAATCGCTTGCGTTTCCTATCCCTTTTATGTACTCTATTATCTATGTTCTTGCTCAGCAGGTCACTAACAATATATTTGTGTAGAAGGTTGATTTATTGCATTAATGCTCTGTTGCTTAGTTTGGTGGCCAGTCAAGTTAACGGTGCATCAAAGGCAATAAGAAGTGTGCTAGACCCATCTGTGTTAACTGAGCAGTGGAATACTGATCATCTTCAAGGACAAGCAGTTCTGATAAAAGACCTAACTTAATCACTACACATGTACACACATATTCATGAATGCATATTTCAATTGGAATGTTCTATATACAATAATATGACCTAATGCTTGTTTGTGTCCATGAATGTGTGACAGGGAGGGGGTGGCTATTTTAATTAACAAACTGTACTAGTGATGTCCCGTAAGACAAACTTTTGTTGTGCTTGCAAAAGTTAAGCACAGAGCTCAAGACTTGAATGATGTTGTGAAGCATGTGGTGATTGTACAGTACTGTAAATTGCTTTTTTTTCCCGTTGTAAAGTAATTTTTGTACGCAAAACTTCTACAAAAATTTGAACTGCTCTAATAGAGTAGCCATTCAATCATGTAAATCATACAAAAATATTTTACACAAAATAAAGCGAATTCTTGTAAACATCCATGTATACATAATGTGTGCGGTCTCTAGTGTTATGGTTTTCATCTTTTTGTTCCTAGATAGAGGTATATACTATCTAAAACCAAAACAGCCAAGCTATAAAATTAGCAAAAAATTTAATGACAATTCAGGTGAATAGGCTATTCACCTGAATTGTCATTATTAAAATTTTTGCCATTAACCTACCATCACAGCCATTTCTTCGCCACCACCTTTGATTTCACGTCTTTTCATCCTGGCCTTTTTGGGGGCCGCACTCTTTTTACAGTTTGGCTATTTTGGTTTTAGACTTGTTTATTTATAACCCCCTCAACAACTAAACCCACAATCAAAAGTTACACACTGGAGATCACTTCAATATTGGTGACCTTCATAAAACAATAACTCAAACCATTCATTTATTATTTATCACCAAAAAAAGAATTTTAAACTTCAACATGGATAAACAGGGGACGTCATCTAAGATTACTTAGCTCCTTATATGCATGTACATTCTACAACTGATTGTGGGTTTTGGTTATAAAAATGTACTCTCCTAAATATCTACAAATCCATTTCTATGGGTTGGGTAAGTGGTAAAAACTGTGAGAAGATTAAGCCAGTTAAGACAAGAATAAACTTACAATTGGTTAATATGAGATCAAACTACAGTTGATGTTGTCTTGTACTACTTCTAAAATCCAGTTGTCCATGCAGTTAAGAAATGGCTGTGATGGTAGGTTAATGGTAAAAATTTTAATAACAACAATTCAGGTGAATTTGGTGTCACTTGCTTGGTCTTGGCACAAAATTCACCTGTATTGTCGTTATTGAATTTTTTACCCACCAACTTACCATCACAGCCATTTCTTGGCCGCCACCTTGGATTTCACATCTTTTTTCACCATAGCCTTTTTGGGGGCTGCACTCTATTTTTACAGCTTGGCTGTTTTGAATTAGATATCACTGCTTTTTGTATTTGCATACCCCTATATTGCTGAGCCCTCTACAGGGTGAATTGTTTGTGACTGAACTCTCTACAGGGTGATTTGTTTGCAGCTGAACTCTTTATATGATGGTTTCTTTGTAGCCAAACTCTCTACAAGGTAACTTCTTCTAGCTGATCTCTCTACAGGGTGACTTGTTTGTAGTTGAACTATCTGCAGGGTGATTTAATTTGTTTTTAGCTGAACTCTCGACAAGGTGATCCTTCTAGCAGATCTTTCTACAGGGTGACTTGTTTCTAGCTGAATTCTGTATAGGGTATTCTGTTTGTAGCTGAACTCTCTACAGGGTGAATTGTTTATAGCTGAGCTCTCTTCAGTGTGACTTGTAATGTTCTGAATCTCTACAGCGATATATTTGTAGCTGAACTCTCTACAGGGTGACTTGCTTGTAGCTGAATTGTCTATAAGATTGACTGTTCGTAGCTGAACTCTCTACTGGGTGATTGAACTCTCTACGTGGTGGTTTCTTTGTAGCTGAACTCTCTACTAGGTGACTTCTTTTAGCTGATCTCTCTACAGGGTGATCTTTTCATAGCTGAACTGTCTGCAGGGTAATTTGTTTGTACCTGAAATCTCTACAAGGTGATGATTATTCTAGCTACACACCGATTTTCAGCTCATTGGTCTAAGCGGTTTGCCTGGTAGGCGCGAAAGCTAATAGTTTTTATTCATAAAAATCGATTGCATAATGGTGACACAGGTTGGGTTTTGTGTCATATCTCGATGGCCTTTATCTGAATTTCTTTCAAACCACAAAAAAGCACTCCTATGATAGTTACTCCATCTACATAGCAATTTTCAGCTCATTCCTTCAAAGGGTTTACCCTGTGAGTGTGACAGACCTCCGGCCTTATTTTATGCAAATAATCGGTCATAACTCCATGAATGTTCATTGGATTCTTACCAATCTTAGTACTGAGATTCTCCTTAATGAGCCCTTTACATATACCAAATTTCAGCTTGATCGGAGTAGGCGTTTGTATTTTATGGCAGATTTTGTAAAGTGTGTGTAAAGAAAAAACTAAGAGAACAACCCAAACTTTGGCTGCTCATATCTTGGAAATGGCTGGAGCAATTTTCTTCAAATTTGGAATGTGGACTCCCCTACCTAGCTGGCACTTCTGTAGCAAATTTGGTTTCAATCAGATATGGGATCACAAAGCTACAAAGGTGTGAAAATCGTGTTTTCTTTATTCCTGTTAATATACTCACGGTATGGTGCGCCAGCTTCTTGGGCCGCTTAATCTTATATGCTACACTGCAACAATACCTCATGAGCGATCATTTACTGTAATAGAGATAATCAAAGCAGAACTCCTATTTTTGTTGTAATGAGTTGTTCACAAGTCTACATGCATTTTTTTTTTGGCAATTTGTAATTACCACTTCAGGATTAGAAACTTGACACTTCATGTGGTGTGTAGTGGTCTTACAAAGACAGACCCATGGTATCATTGGTTGTCCCTCTTCATTAGACCTATAACTTTATATAGCAAAATGCTTTTGTATATTATTACTATAGGCAAAAGCAATTTACACAGTTTGGCTAGCAAGAAATGTATCTAAAATTCCAAGTATTAAATGGTAACACTTCTTCATGTACACACACACACAGGGGGTAGGCAGTAGAAATATTACATGCAATACAGACATTCTGGTATTGCCTTATAATTATTGTTCTTGCTTAGTGAAGTCATACAATTCCAATTCATTGAAAAATTCTGTACAATCAGTAAAAGATGCAACAAAAATGATCTGTAACTTTTATACAATAACTTGGTTTCCACGCCAGTAGAGATCATGTACTACAGTGCTCAGTGACTGTCCGAGATTTCTGTAAACAAAAGGAAAAAACTGCACTAACAGATACTCCTTATAACAGGATACATTGAGATTTGTTGCAGAGTTAAGGACTACAGAACTTTCCAAGGGACAAACTCAGTGGCTTTATTAAATATGAACAAAGACTCAACACCTGAGTGCCAGAGGCATAGCCAGAACCTGGCCCACCGGGGCATCAACAATACACTATAGAAAACATCAAGATTGATATACTCTTAATAGAACAGTCACCCTAATATAGCAGTCAGGCAAATAATTAGCAATAGCTACTCTAATAAACTGTTAGAATTAGCAATCACTCAGACTCAATTTCAGAGTCTAATTTTCTGGGGGAGCATGGTTGGCATGCTTCACATGCTAGTGAGCTTTACACACTAAGGTATCTCTTTCCTATATTGACTTGCTATACAGTCTAGGCCTTGGCATCACCAAAAGTCTGGCTACACTCCTACTGGGTACTAAATATTGTAAGCTTCTTCTCAACATTTTTTCATCCCTATACCAATAGTAGTTTGGAAGAGATAAAGAAACTGTAAATGTATACCATTTCTACTGAGTACATTAGACATACAGAACACTAGTCCCTACACAAACCTGTTTGTGCATCCATATTTGATATGTTCTAGTAGGAGGGGACGTTTCTCTATTGAGCCACACTTCTCATATGCTTCATAGAGACTACAACACAGTAAGAGTTACAGATATGTCTATAACTCTACATAATAAACAGACTACACACATAAATAAGCCAAGCATTTACAGTGCCTAAAAGTGAGTTTCTAAATAACTATGTTTAGATAAAGGCAAGTGGACTTGTAGTAGTGTAAACGATGGAAGTTTGATGTGACTAAAGTATATTTAGATATTCGCTTCGACAAATCTTTATCTGCCAACCTGAAGATTCACCAAACTTTCATTGTTTATGGTATCCTGTTGTATGTTACTTCACAAACAAACTGTATCACTAGGGATCTACCAAATAACTGATTGCATAAAGAAAAGTTTCTCAACAACAATAATAGCACAACAGTTTTACCCACCAACTTCCAGTGGCACACCCATGTATAAAACTTCCTAATACAACAAACCAAGTGTTACCTTCTGGGGGTAGGAAATCTGGTTACCATGGATTCTGCTTTGTCAGCAGAGAAGCCAGGTATCTGCATGATGTGCTTAGCAAACATTTCAGTGACTGTCATCACCTGTAGAGTAACAAGACACAGCACTATGAGGTCACCATTCTGTTGAACACAATACAATGAGCACAACTGACTATCTCAACCTGGCAAAGCATAGTCATTTGGACAATCAATTTAATAATTATACAGAGCAGCATTCAACTAGTCTAATAGTACACACTCTAATTCAAGTACTAATACTATTTGTGACTGGATCTGCGAAAACCCAACACAATTGCACATTTTTCAAATTCCTGTTTATTAAATATTTATAATCTACTTATCCAAGTGTACCCTCTGATAAAATTTTAGCCTCATATGCCAATAACTTTAGGAGTTACAGCCCTGCAAAGTAACAACAGAAAAATCGACTTGTACAGCAAGTATAGGGAAAATAAATTTCAGGCGCTTACAAAAACGATTGTAACTTACGAACAGATTGAGGTATGGAGCTGAAATTTTCCCCATCGTATTCGCCATGAACAGGGAAATCAATTACTGGATGAGTTTTTCCTTTACCCACCCGTCTTCACTGCATACAAAGGCAAAATTCATGAAGAAAAATCGATCGCACATGATCATTTCGACATGACTTAAACAAACGCTCATAACTTATGTATTCTTGGGTCCACTGCAACGAAACAAAGATTTTCCAACTCCTCTTTAGCAGGTGAATAAGATGATATCCAGGGTTTTATTGGTAGTCTCTTTCTTCACTAAGAAAGAAGCGTTCAAAAAATTTACAGAATTTTTTCAATAATATGCAAGTATTTCACCCAATGTATTCAATGCTTTATACTGTAAATTTAGGCTTGCATGATTGTGCTGGGTTTTCGCAGATCCAGTCACATTTAGCTATATCAAATCCAAAAACATTTCTCACATGTTGGACAAGATTGCAAAAGTTTCTGGTTAAAATTTCTCGTTAAAAGTCTGTATGTACAAAGTGTGTCATTTCAAATCACATGTGCAAAAGTTTTGGTTAGAAAATGTTGCCGGGTTTATATGCTTTATAGTATTCAAAATGAGGACTAAGTCTACCGGCCCAATATCGGAAAGTATCAAATGCTAAAACATTGACTTGATATTATGTAAAATGGAGCAAAGATTGTTGTAATGTAGAACAAGGAGCAAAAATAGGATTTTAAGGAATTAGGAATAAATAGTTATGGAGCAAGGGAGGTCACCTACATAGAATGAATTAGGGATTAAATGTCCACTAGTATATCCGCAGGAGTACTATCTCCTTTGTTTCATTATTTTGATATTGAACTTAAAAATTCCTAATTTTTTGTATAGTGAACCCACACATACAACATAAAAAAAGAATGGCACCAGATGCAGGGGTGAATGCAGAAATGCGTTTTCCACTGCAACTAAGTGACTGTTCTATTAGAGTGACTGTTCTATTAGAGTGACTGTTCTATTAGAGTGACTGTTCTATTAGAGTGACTGCTTTTATATCAATCTTTTCACTAAACTTGTTATAAAACTATGTAGGGTACTTATTATGTGAGACAACATAAGATAAAAGATTTCTAAAGTGTCCTGTTTCCCGATGTACCCAGGGGGGTTTCAGGAAACCCCTTTAGATTTACAGGAAGATGGAGAAAGTGGTACTTTAGTTTTGGATAAAATTATTTTTGTGTCTGACCACACCCCAACCATCAATTACTGAGAAGTAAACTGGCTGTGCATTATACTGCATTTTGAACTATGTTCGGCCCAATACACAAGAAGCAACTTCTTCAATTAATCTAGTCACTACAGAAATACAGACGTTTCCTGTTGTACATTAAAACGTGAGAGTCAGCCACAGGGAAGCCAATACACGCTACCATGAATTGACACAAGAAACAGGACACAAAGGAGTAAATCCATGATGTGTGCATGTACAAACTGTAGTATACCAAAATGCACCTGTTGGGATGATGTAACATCTAGTGAAAAATTCAAGTCTATCCTTACTTGTTATGGAGTTATGCTTGTCTAAAGGCATCAAATCAGTCAGTCAGTCAGCATAAAAAAATTCCACTGAATAATTAATTTTTTTTTGTAGCAATCTACATGTATTTGAGGTCGTATTGAAGGCACTTTGGGACTTGATTATACCTAACCAATACTACCAAGGTATTTCTGGTCAATTTTTTTTCTTGCAAGAAAATACAAACCTCCATGATCCCTAATACACAGTACTATCATACTGTATGTTATAACAAGAGATTGCTTTTGTGTACCTTGCAGTATTTAAGAGCTCCTGGTGTACACAATGAATGTACCATATATATCATGTGTAATTGATACCTTGTTCTTTACTGAAGCAGTATTGAATGCTGAGAATGACATCAAATTCACAACACCACTGCCAACAGCTGCAGAGGGTGATGACTGCTTGATAGCGGACATTACACACTCCACACTATGTTCTTCCAACCTTGTGTTCTAAATATCACATCATAGCATGGTCAATAGTCAGTGATGCTATACAGCAGGTGTTTGATGTGTAGAAGTTGGTTGGTCTAGTTTTGTGTGATGTGATACATACTGTACAGAAAATATAACATTGCATGGTTAGAGGAGGAATTCTGATTGTTATTATTAAAACTTATGTTATAGTGGTTGACTACATCTTGACAACATTGTCTGATGTTTTTAGTGTTTTGCCTAAAAGGACCAGACTCTTCAGTAAGTTATGAAGTCCTACATTAGCTTACTCTTGGGGACTTCTGTTAACACAATTTGAACATTATCACTGTACATGTATTACATTATTAGTGAATGTTGTGACTATAACATGATATTTAACCCTTAAACCCGCACGCACCGATAAATTGGCTTTGACACATGGCTGTAAACAAAGCACTGTAACTTGCAAACCGTTCTTCCTATGGCTACATAATTAACACCATTTTAATTAAACAAGGGTTAAAATGATACCTAGAGATTTACCCTAGCACGAAAGCAAGGGGCAAAACTTGCCCTGAAACTATCGTTATGCAAAATAAGTACACAAACCCCTCACATACCTTTATAAAATGGTTAATATCTCCTTCCTACTTCATCAGATTTGTGTGAAATAAACACGAGGCGATTCCTTATTTAATGGCGAGTCTCAGGTGATTTAATTAATTGTTAATATGGTTTCTGTCACGAGTATTGAAAAATAACGGAAAATCAAGCCAGCGTTTACCATCGCCCCATAACAAGTAAGTCTCTGTTGTTACAGTGGTTATTTAGACTTCTTCATGTAGCCCAATTAATAAACTTTCTGTTGGTATTTAGCTTTAGGCTAATAGAGTTAGGCTAGTCTGGCTACACAGGCCATTTTAAATAGTTTTGTGTAATCACGTATTCCTTAAAATTACGTGTGGGTTTAAGGGTTAACAATACTGTACACTATTTCTTTATGGATACTAAACTCACTGAGTAAAGTTGCTGCAAACATCTGGTCATGAAAGTGAGGTATGAGATAGTTTCTTGAAAGTTCTGTGTCCTTTGGATGTGGAATCCCTCGATGATCTGTATGAAATAGCACAACTCTATTCCATATAAATGACTCTTTTGGCTAGTATGCATAAGTACTTGCTTTATTAGATTAATTGTGGACTTTAGTGGTAAATAAACTTTTCTACAAAACACTCAGTGGTCAGAAAACAGCTGTGGGAAATTTTTGTCACAAGTTCTAAACTCTGAAGTTGCAGACTAAAATTCTACACACATGCATATGCGCGCACACACTACACATAATGCACACACACACACACACACACACCTGTGTGTTTGTGATCGCTTGGTTGAGAGAGCTGGCTGGTATACTGAAGCGACCAGAGCTCCCAAACTCCTCAATAAGATAAATCACATGATGGATACCGCAGTTGGAAAGACGAAACTAACAAAATGAAAACGGGTATGTTTAAGACAGTCACAGATACTTAATATAGTTTGCTCTTACCTTTTGTTCAGCAAATCTCCTGTCAATGATGCTACTGCAAAGATCATCCATCCTCTTCCTCTCAACAATGTGGTCCAATACTAGTTCGGCACCTTGGCCATCTTTATAACACATCACACAAACACACAGAGTGAAATTTCAGCTATTTGAATCCCTGATGATAAGTATGACCATTCATAAAGCAACTTATATAGCACTTCTAAAAAATAATGTAAATTTTAGGGTCTTGACTACTCTAATAGAACAGTCAACTACTCTAATAGAACAATCATTTAGAGTTGCGCACCTACACAACTTTTTAATCACTAGTTATTGAGTAACTGTCCACTACTGAAACACACTTTTTAAGCAGGTAATGTAATGCCTTTAAAATGTAGTTCACTACTTTTTATTGCTTGGATCCCTACAATCTTAAAAGTACACTAGTTTTTTTTTGGCTATTTTATGGAGGGAACTTTGGAAGAGGAAAAATTTGGCGAATCAAGCAAAATATCACAGCTGGCGAAATAAAATTTGGCGAATTGTTAGCAAAGTGCACACTCTATTTAATTAATTAGATTACTAATCACATAGTGGTTTAATTTGCCATACATTAGTCCCAATAGTAGGAGTGCAATTAATCCCAAATCGCACGGCCTTGTTTCTGTAATTGCACTGTAACGTAGCCAATAAAATAGCAGCATAACAGAAGCCTTTTAAGTGCAACAAGAAAGTGATATAATGAATAGCCAATCAAATAAGCTGACAATAGAAGCCTTTTAAGTGCAACATATGTAGACCTTTTGAGTAGCCAATCAGAATTGCTGACACGCGAAGCCTTTTAAGTGCAACAACAAATGATGTAATACAAAGAAGGATGATGCAATCACCTGGTAGAAGTTAATGGCCACATAGAACTGGATAGATGTGTACTACAAACCACGAAGAGCGGTCACTATGTGATTAGTAGGCAATCACACACATTTTCGTGCAATTATGGAATAATTGTACTCGTAACAGCCAAAATTGCACTCGGCTTCGCCTCGTGCAATTTTGACTGTTACTCGTACAATTATTCCCTAATTGCACTCAAATGTGTGTGATTACCTATACTAATCGCTGTGCCTGAAGCAAGGATCTGGAGTGCCACGCTTCTTTGGCATCTGGAGTTAGCAATCAACTAAAAGGTAATACTATATAGACAGTAGATCTACACCCACTGGTATAGTGAATATCATACTTGATATGGTAGCAATTGCTACTTGTCACGCCCGTTTCGAGGTGAGGCTTGAGGATCACTAGCTACCTAGTGAAGTAGTCAAGGCAGGCTTGGCTCTAGTTTGATGCCTGGCCCAGTAGTCCTTGGTCAAGTAGAAAATTGTTTAGTTCGAGGCTTGGTTTGCTGTTTTCTTCGCTAGCAAAATATTTGGATGGAGAATATTTAGCAAATTCATGGTCATTCACCAAATTTTAACAGTGCCAAAGTTTCCCTCCTTACGGTATTGGGGCAAGCCTGAGCAAGCCCCGCACTAGTGAGAGTTTTGGTAAGATTGTTCATGCACAAACACTTACATGTATGACAATACAAGGTGAACTTACACATGCTCCATCAATTACACGTCTATGTGCTAGATTTCTGTGCTGTATACTCCATATATATATATATAATATATATTACTTATACAGTGAACCAGTGAACTATCGTGCAATGAAATTACACCAACGCTTCTATTCATCTTTGGTGCTATCAACCGTCACATGTAAAATTACGGTAAGGATTACTAATGCTCTTCGTGCTATCAACCATAACATGGTAAGTATAGGCTGTGTGGTTGGTGCTATCATGGGAAGTATGTTGGTGCTATCAACCATAACATGGTACAGTAAGTAAAGTATATGCTGTGTAGTTGGTGCTATCAACCATAACACAAGAAGTATGCTATCAATCATAACACAGTAGGTATACGCTGTGTGGTTGGTGCTATCAACTATAACATAGTAAGTATGTTGGTGCTATCAACCATAACGTGTTACTGATCAACCATGAACCATGAAGAAAGGTTACAATGTAGAAGAGGGCTATACAGAAAGGAATGCCAGAGGAAACAGATGAGAGATGACATAGGCATCGTGAATGTATGCGGCAGAGATGTGCTGCCCTAGAAATAGTGGTTGTTTTGCAAACAAGCAGAGATCGTTACCACGCTGAAGGAGATTCTACAGCCCAAGATTTGTCTGACACAAATTCATATGCTCAACACCACCAGCTACATAGATTGCCATGGTTTGATGACCCTGAAGAGGTTACCAGAATGGAAGACTTCCATAACAGTCTTGCTGATTGCAAATGGAGAGATGCTGTATTTATCTGGAGCGATTTCCAAACATTGATAGATGGGAGCGGCACTTGAAAACGTTGCAATAACCACTGTCATACTACTTTCTACTGATAACAATATGAACCCTGGTTCACTTCCATCAGAGCTTACTGTAAGTATGCATAATGCTACATATTCCATGTACAGTGAAACCTGTTGTCTCACCATCATGGAATAAACTGTCACCTACATTGTACTCTCCATCACCACTACCACTAAACACTTCGTTACATCCACCAAATAAACTTGCTAAATAATCCTCCACGGTTTGTGCCACCACTTTACTCTGTCATTCCTTCAGTGCCAGAATGAGTATACAATCCATCTACTACTCAACCATCATCTCTAAAGCTTACATCCAGAGTTACTTTTATCTAATAGTTACACTTAATTACATGAGACGTTTTTGTTGTTTCATTAAATAATGTACAACTACAAAATTTATCTTACTTATCAAAATGACATGGTGGCATAAAAATGCATAGCCTGCACAATGGTACTTCCCTATATAAAATGCAGACAGCTAAACAAGTACTAAATTAGTAGTCAAAACAACCTATTGTTAGATACAATCATAAACCTGCAAATCATGCTGTAACAGGCTGGGGTGCCCCATTACAGTGTAAGGGCTAGAACTCTACACCACGCAGTTCTTCCTTCTACTATTCTTATTGACACAATCTCAATACATCACACGCATGCATACAAACACACATTAATACACAGTCATTCCACAACTCTGTTACATTAATACACAACTCTGTTACATTACTCCTCCCCTTGAGGAGCTTGGACCTCCAAGCTAACAATAATGCATGCATGCGTCATCATCATTCTTCTAAATTCCTTGATACTGTCATTAGACTTCACAATTGCTGTTCTCAAACTCTTCGTATTCTTCACTGCTACCCCAACATCTCCAACACAACCACAGATGGTACACTTCCAGACCTCACTATTCACTGAGTCAGCCACACAGTTCACAATCATTCTCACACTTCATCACGACAGTAGTAACTAATCATTGAGCTCTTGATAGCTCCTTACCACACAACAGAGTTCATTTGATACCACAAATCACAAAGCACTGCACCACGCTTGGTAACTGCAGAACCTCTGTCTCTGATACTAGTCCAACTGCCCTACCCCTTCACAGTCCGTCTACTTACAGCCGCGTGATTTACAAGAATTGGTCCTGTAGCCTGTAGTTGCTCCTCTCCAACAACTCCTGCAATCTGACGAGACTCAACTGGCCTTGCCCAATTGACACGTGTCTCGGTCCCACGTCTGGCCTCCTTCACCAGGGGAAATCTCATTCCATTCTACCTCTCTCGTCCACTCTCTTTCACCCAGAGAATTCACCTAATGGCTCCAATGACTATCAATCTTGGCTACACTGACAGGGATGAAGTGTCTATCTTTTGACTGAGTTCTGCCGTCATCACAACAAATCTACTATTCTTATCTCGGTAGGACCTCCAATGTAACAGGCTGGGGTGCCCCATTACAGTGCAAGGGCTGGAACCCTACACCACGCGGTTCTTCCTTCTACTATTCTTATTGACACGACCTGAACACATCACACTCATGCATACAAACACACATTAATACACAGTCACTCCACAACTCTGCTACTGTAAATAATGATACCAGTGATTTAAGAAATAGCTTCTTCAACTCTTGTGATTTCACAGACAGTACTGTCTTTAGCATTCACAGTTGCTACAGTGGATGTATGTGCCAATGACAAGTACTATGCTCATTCAGGCTCACCCCACAATGCTGTTAGCATCTGTCTGGTAGCATACAGCTATACACATGTGACTGTTCTATTAGGGTGACTGCTATATTAGAGTATCTTAAGTCAGCCTCTAGCCTACCAAGACTAGGCTTGGTCACTATTCCTTATTTTCACTACAGATAAATCAATAAGGGGTGCAGTCATCATTGTCAAGTAAATAGATTGTTAAGAGGTATGGTCTTCGCCACGCTCAATTGTCAACCAAGATTGTTAATGGGCGTGGTCTCAAACCTATTGTGAAGTTAAAGGTATCTACCGGGTATCCAGTATTTTTTACAGTAACATAAGCACTTCACATAATTTAGTGGCATCTAAATATGCTGCTCAAGGCACATCCCACCGGTGAGTTTGTTATTGTGAAGCAAAATGGTAGCCATATGCTGTTTTGTTTGGACTCCAGCCTTGTAACTGTAGGCAGGCAGGGCAGGCAGACGAAAATTCAAGTTTATGCGATTTTAAAAAAATTATATATTCAGCTGCCTGTAAGTGGTTTCTTGTTTTTAATGCTGTATTTAATGTTGGATGGACTAATATTCTGTAAAGGTGATTTTTGTCACGTTTCTAGGATGATTTAGGTGGTGCGAGAGATTTTAGATGCAATCCCTACTTAAACCAGTTTGATACAGTAACACAAGAAGAGGCTTGAGAATACTCTGCTAGGCTTATCAAATAGTACACATATACACAGCACATATACATATGAATGTATGTAACAATGTACACACCTGATGGTTTAGCCACCCACAAGAAGTCTCCAATTTGTAACTTGCAGACTTTACACTTAATTCCTAATCAATACAACATAACACCACCTAGCAACACCTCCAGTAAGTCATACCATTCTTGGTCAGCTCAGACAGCAAGAGGCTGGAAACATTAGACTTATTACTAAGAAAACAAAAAACAAATAAATAAATAAATAAAAACAGGCATAGATATATACACACAGTTAGATATTTTCAAATGACAAAATAATTATTGTGTGGTATAAACAAAAAATGGCTGTTGAAAATGTTCCTTTAGTGCATCCTTAAATTTTAATTCTCAAAACCTCAGAAAGAATGTCCCTTAAAATTATGGTACACTACAAACATACTTGGCTTCAATGTTGTCAATGTACAGAATCACCTCATAATCCCCTGAGTGTTAATAAAACAATGTGAAATCAATGAAATTTAAGTAGAACTCTTACATAGTGAAACCAAGAACTCATAATACTATTTTTATTATGAACTCTTGGTGAAACACATTGTCACACACATGCACACGTACACACAAATTCAAAAAAAAAATCTGTACATGGCACACATCAATCAAAAGGGAAAACCAAATATTCACATACAAGTTCATAGAGTGGAAAATATTGAAGAGACACCTCGATGATCAGGACCATTTGTATTAGTGTATGTACAGTACAGAAGGATTCTGAATAAATTTCTCGCCAATTACTAATTTATAGTACATGTACCAATGATTATAACCACTACAGGTATCAAATATTTGACCATCACAAATACCTTGTACTGTAGCTAGGTCCCAAAATAGTTCATTAAATAATTACACTACACCTTTTACCCATACCTGGATGTAAGACACGCCGGGAGCATTTGGAATGATCACAGCCAACTAGTGAAGAGCTATATATGTCAAACATATACACTAATAAGACATCAAATGACATCATGATATTGTATGTACAATACAGCTGAAAATAGTATTCAGGAATTTTAGCCAAAAATGTACAATAATTAAGGGTCACCATTATATGCATGAATTAGCAATAGCGACAAGGAATATTTCAGCAGCCTGTTGGTATGTCCAGGAGAATTGCTGGAGGTGCAGAACCATTTGACGTAAATATTTGACACTATTACAAAATTATCTGAGACCTAGCACCTTCCACCAGCACCCTCATACGTACATGTTAAGCAACTCTAAAAATTTTTTGTTTGCATTGTTGCTTTTAACACTCCTATAGCTTTTGCAATTGTACTTTAAGTGAAATTTTTTGGCTAATGGCTATCACAAAATACTAGATGGCTGGACTATAGCTATGTAGCTAACAATGCCTCAGAGTGGGACCATCTATTCAAAAGTTTGGATCAGCCACTAAAATTATCACAAACAAGTAAAGCCAAAACATTAGTAGTGGCCTCATGTATTGGCAAAACTCTGTAAGAAATCCATTTTAGCATCAGTAAGAAAACCGATACTTAAAAGCCAAAAAAGCTACCTGAGATCATGTCAACCACTTAATGGCCACACAAGGAACTGATATATTAAATCTCTTCATTACAATTCCAAGTATATGAGATGTAATTGCACAAATCTCATTGTTTGTTGTTTGAAATTAATTGAGCGTACATACTGGGTGAACTCACCTTGGTTGTGTTAATGGTGGCTTTGTACTTGTCTGGCTATCCAAACAACATGCTGTCTTTGTGTTGGCACTTGTACAGGGTACTGTTGTTATGACAACCACATCTTCATGGCCAGAGTGTCTCTTAAGTGCAGCCATTCCAGCCATACATGAAGCAACTGGAGATGATTTACTACCAGTAACACTAGTAGCAGGTATATGGTTGCTTCCCTTTGGCTGACTATCTTCTAATCTTATCTCAACATTTCTTTCTTTGTTCATGTCAGCCACAGTTGTTTGTTTGACACAGTTTCTACTTGTGAGTCCATTACAGGTAGTCCTAGTGGCAAAACCTATTCTCTGAGCTAGGGAAGGTAATTCATCATCATCTTCACTATCACTGGACAGCAATACAATGGAGTGGTCATGGACTGCAGTAGTAGTAGTAGCAGAAGATGATGGCTTTGTTGTAGGGACAACTAGTGGAATATTAAAACACATATTTACAGCAATACAGTGAAATGTATTTCGCCAACTTCAAGATAAAAAATGGTTTTGATAATAAGATGGCTCTATTGCCAAGCTACATACGTTTAAAGCTACTTGATGAGACTTCATTCTGTTGCAGAGTTGAAGTTCACTCAGTGGACAATGAGGAGAACATCCAATACATAAAATACTACACTGTACATAGAAAGAAATCAAACAAACAAAAAAAAAAGCACAGTGCAGCCACTGAAAAGTTTTATTCCCAACTGCACAAAGTACAACTCCTGTGGAAAAGTTTTCTCTTTGCATGATATGCAGTCAACTCAATTCAAACACAAGCCCTCAAAGTTCTAGTAGCTAATGCTGTGTCTTAAATACCCAGTCAAATCAAACCATGCAACCACTGGAAACTGTATGGTGACTTTTATGTGCTACACAAGGAAACCAATAGAGCTGAAACAAATTCATATGTAAATGCAATGAATTTGGTTTGTAAATTCAAGCACCTTGGTACAAGCAATTTAGGAAAAATGATTTATGTAGTGAAACAATTAAGTGTGTGTGTGTGCGTGCGTGTGCACACATGCATCATAATTTGCACCATAATACAAACTGCTACTAAGCTAGGCATAAACCACCACCAGTTGCTAGTAAGGATATAAGCATATGGAATAATAAGGTGTAATAAATACTTTTAAATCATAGCTATTAATCAGGTGATTTAATTGTTAATATATAAGTGTCCATCAATCAATATCAGTGCCATTTCATGGAAACTGAAATCCAAGTTAACATGTAGGAAATAAAGGAAAGTAAAAATACATATGTATAGTACGGTCCAACTTTCCACGTTGGTTGCCTAACTGCCCTAACAAGTTGAATTGTAAGTCACGTATACATGGGTACCTACTTGATGATCTAGAAAATCATACCTCTTCATCATCCTGCTTTTTAATTCAGTAGGCAAGTTATGTAAGAGTTTCTACGTAACACGCCTCATTAGTTAGCCTTGCTTTAAAAAAGATAATAATGATAGCCAATTTTTACTATATTGGGAGGAATTATATTAAAATGGGGTATGTGTTCTTTATAAAGAAAAGGTATACCTATTTATTTACTTCTTTATAGCAGACAGGTTACATCACTGAAATACTACACTTAGCCTGTACTATTTGTCCTTAAGTGCATTCCACTTAAGTTGAGTACTTGCACTATACACTCATTCTGTTAGCATCTCACTCAAATTTAATTTGATTTATTAGTTTATACTTTGGCATCTGACACAGTAATTTTTTTTTCCGTGTCAGAGTACTGTCGGTTGCCTTTGTGGTACCTACGGACTCCAAGAGCACTTTGTAGGAGATTACTTCAGAGATTGAGCAATGTCACAATTTCTGCAAGAGAAAGTTGGGACAAAAAAAAAAGTTTAAAATAAACATACTATACCTCTATATGTGTAATGGACCCTTTGGGAAAGAGGTTTTCCTGTCAGAGGTAAAAATGGTACCAGACCTGACTAAAATCAATGTATATGACATCTGGTGTACAACAGTTTGGATAATAAAATCAGGAAATTTTCTTATCCATGAGTGACTAGGTTTCAAAATTGAAAAGTTGTTAGTGTCAAATTGAAAATTTGTTGTCAGTTAACTTCATTATTAAGGCCACCTATAAAAACAGACCTCAACAATAACGAAGCCTAATTAACAAGGTCATGAAGTACACCACGTTTGAAACCTTATGCATGTGCACTTGACTTGACGCAGCCACAGTGACCAAGTGCATGGTCTTATCAAAAAGGTGGTCTCATCATACTTCTATCCCAAATTTCCAGGCACCTATATGAGAAGTCTAAAATGTCCAAGAAGTTGACAGAATAAAAAGAAATTGGGGTGTCTTTCTAGGGTAGCTGGCACCCTTACTGCAAGTCAAGGAAACCCAGCATTGCGCTCAAGCTAAATTGACAAATCTTTCCCTGTAAAGATATTAACCATGACATCATCCAACGAGTTAGCTTGGCCTCAGAACACATGCCAGCGAAGCTGTAGGGATGCTGTTTTACAAACATGATTAGGAAAACCATACTACAACATCACTAGGTTTCAGGAATCATCCCCACTTAATGTACATCATAAACTTGCGGGAAATTTTTAACATATCCTGAGTAGTGTGGGATTCCTGAGTTTAAATACAATACTTTTCTCTCCTCCAATAAAGTATAATCAAGAGTACATAACTCCCTCTTCTATTATTATGTACTCTTGGTATAATAAATATACAGTATATACACACACACTTGTAACTAGCTGAGAACTTATTGCTACAATCTTTGCCATCAGCAATTATTTTACTATATATTATTTTTTCTATTCTGTTCCCACCACTGGGTCTGTATTTCCACTAAAATGGTTTCTATGGTTACGTACCATTGTGGTATGGAGGAGTCAGCCAGACTGGTGGCGGGAAGCACAACTCTGGAGCATCAATGTCACTGATAAACGCATGTACGTTATCACCTTTGCATGATCTAACAAGAAATAAAATAATAGGAGAAGGGTAATTACAGTTTAAAAATCAGGACTGCAGGTTCCACTGTATCACAAAACTAGTAGTCAAACTATGCAGTATACATAACATGCTGGACAGTTTTTCTACCTTGACTTATCTATGGCATAATGCCAGTTGGAAGACTCCAGATCTGTTCTCTGACATTTGATAAGGAATGAAGTGGAGAACGTGTCACCTTTGAAATATGAAGGTGTTAAAACATACGTACACCCAAAGGCAGACAGACACACGCTACACACACACACCTAACATGCACACAAACCACATACTAACGATACACATAATATACAGTGTACATAGTTTAGTTGAACTCACTGTTAAACAAAATGGCAGCTTTGTTTTTCTCATGTACAAAGTTACCATCATTGTCAACATACCAGAACTTGGGACTGTTCCCACTAGAACAAGTAAACACGTTTTACATCTATGCAAACAGCAATACATGTCATACCTAAGCCTGCTGGACTGGCTAAACCCATTTAAGATATAGTCACCAGGCAACAACTCACTGTCATCGCTATCTGAGTAGCTTGGGGATGGGATTGAGTTACTAGGGAAGGGATGCAGCACAGCTGGTGGTAGTTCCTTTTCAGAAAATTTTTTTTTCTTTCTAGAAATTGACGTCTGTTTATTAGATAACTGTCCACTATTGCCATCCTCCTGATGGAGGAGCCATGGTCTTGGTAAACTTGCCTCCAAAACTTCCTCAGTTTCCTGTGAGGCAGGAGGATGCTGTGGTGGTGATGATGATGGCTGTTGAACACAAGTTGAGTCCACATTAACTAGTTTTTGTGCCATTTCCTTCCCAACATCTGTTAGTGCATACTTCGCTGGAACTGTGCTTGATTTCGTCAACAATCCTTTCTTTATAAGAGTCGACACCGAAGACCAAGCTGTATAGTGACAGCCAGGTTCTGGCTGTAGTGATGACAATAGAAAAACAGTGTATTAGCATTCCAATTATAGAGCCAATAGTGTTTATGGAGCTTGTTACAAAGTGTCCCTTAGCACATATACTGGCTGGCAAAACAAGAACTCCATGATACTGAAATTAAGACACAATACAGGTTTGTATGTATGCGCAGCTTTGAGGTATCTGTATTACAGAAATCCCTATACAGTTGACACACATCTACATAGCTTTTTTTCTACTTTGCTATTAAAAAAATCCATACATACTCACAAACTCGGACTTTTTGAGACCACAATTTTTATCCTTAATGAACTTTTCTAACAAGCCCTTAAATTGTGGGAGAGAAAGGTTTTATTACAAATGCATGCAGAGATTGCAAGCATGACCACATCACTTGTAGAGCTACACACTTAATGCAGTTAAGTGTTACTCGATTAGGGGATGGTTCCCCATTATAGATAATTTGCTCTATAATAGGATGATAAATTTGTTCTATAATATTTAAACCAAGCATTGGATTGGATAACAGGTGTTGCATAGCGAGAAGTCCTTACTAAACATCTAGGTCACAAAAAAGTGCATATGTGACACAAAAAGTATACTTTAAATCTGAAGAACTACAACAAAAGCAATGTGACACTGGTGACTGACACCCTATTAAACTCAAGTTGGCCCTTGTTCACACCTGCACATCTGATATGAGCTTGATAGTGAGTGCACTGAATAATAATGAGCCAAAACAAGCACACAATAATTAATAGGCTTTTTGGTTATTTAGATACTTTATAAACAGGTACTAGAATTGCAGTGACAAAGCGAAAACCAGCTGAAACAAATCATACAATGTTATGTCTACTGTGCTTAAGTTACTGGGTGGGCAGAAGTACCAAAATATTGCCAGAACATAACTGTCGTATAGCAGAAGCACAGTATGTCGTAGCTTGGCTGAGGTCCAACAAAAGCAAATCATTATTGCTAACCAGTCCTGGAATGTGTTCACATTGCATCCTAGCCCACCTTGTTTTGTCGTGCCAGGCTGGCACAGTATGATTGATTCACACTACAATTAATTTCAAAGCGTGCCGTTCTGGAGGATAGAACTACAGTAAAACAGTAGCTATTGGCAATGTTACACTAATAAAAAACAAATATATTATGTAAGTGTGTACTGCATATAGGCAAAAGATTGTTTTTTAACAAATAAACAAACATTGTCCTACTATAAGTATTATTTAACACTTACAGTGGTGAATGAAGCATCACAAAATGGCTGAGCAGCTTTCTGCAGGTCCTTCTTCACCATGTAATCCCCGCAGTCACCATTCTACCATAAAACAACACAACATGTGTACTATCACATCATCCCATCTATTAACTTAATAAACTCTTAGACATGATTTACTAATCAAACCCAAACAAATGCAAATATATTCACCAAGAACAACAACTATGGTATATAATGACCACTGTATGATAAAATACTGTACCTATACAATGGCAGATTTGTTCCTTTTAGGCTCACCTTTGTACCTATGACCTAGCTGAAAATCCTTTTGTTTATTGTAGCAGATGCTGTCGACAGGATTTTAACTATCGCAAAAGTTGCACAAAACACTTATACTAAAGATATGTCCCCACCTGGCCTTCATTTAAATCCAGTAGCCCAGCTTTTGTCAAGAACATTATGGTATAAGTAAACACAAGAAGAACTATCCAGACTAAAGTATAGGGAACACACTGCAACGCCATATTTAATAAGCCTCCTCATTTTCTTCAAATACTCTACTGGTTGGTGAGATAAATTTCAACCAAATACATTTTATTTCAATAGCTAATTACACATGTATGTTTTGACATACTTTATTACAAAACTTTCAATGGGACTTACTTTATAGTGGTCTGTCCTCTGTCACAATTACATATTATAAGTGTTGTAGAAAATTACTATCACACCGTACTCTAATTCTATTTTGTAGAATTCTTTGTTCTCTTTACGATATTGTTTGTCTGTTAGATAGGGTCTATAGTGACACAGTGACTTTAAATGGTTAACAAAAGCTCCCTGCTACGGTAACTGTCTTACCAGGAAAATGCTGGCTGATGTAGCAATGGGGTAGCAGTGGCAGTAAGCCATTGAGGTGTATTCACTATGTATATAAATAACTTGTTATGCTGAAACTTTAGTGGCTTTCCAAACGTCCATACGCTAACAAAAATTTGTTTTCTGATTACATTATACATCCCTTAATTCTTGTGCCTTAGCGACGCAGTTTAATGTAGTTTTTATCTATTGAGTCAACAGACTACTGGGTATGACAAACAACACGTTTTTGCCGTGGGCAATGCATGCCTTAGAAAGTTAGAATCAAGACAAATCTAATTGCGTAAGAAATTGGCTGCGACTGCTAAAAGTGATTTAAGTAGGAATTAATATATTGGCGATATGAAATTAAAGAAAGTAGCCTATATAATTTGGTACTTATCTATACAAAACAAATATTACAATGGCCTCTACAAGTACTGTTTATATGTATAGTCAATTAAGTTTTAATATATTCATTTTGCCATATCAATTGCCTCAATGAGAAGTACAGCTGTATATGGAAAATACTTTACAGAGCAATAAATCAACAACCATATAACTTTGTTAATGAAAACAGCAGCCATGCATGTTGAAATATAATAGATGTTTTACATGTTTGTGAGCATCAACACCATGTAAAATGAACAACACATACTCTACACACAAAGCAAGGTCTTCAGCTGCTGTATACAGCCTGTACATGGCCATGCATACCCAACATAACAAATCATATTTCAGTACAGCAACAGAATATCTGCATTCTGTAACTTTTATTATAAAGCCAATTCAGTAAGTAATAAGTGCTAAAAATTGTGTGACCATTGAACAATGGTATCAAAAGTTACACATCATGAAAGATTGAAAATTGGGCAAAATGTAACCTAATTTTGCAGACCCAGTCACATATTTATATAGCTGGGAAGACAGGAGCAAGTTTCTTGCCCAAGAAAACAACAGCAACTGGGTATCACTAACTTCTAAGTATCAAATCTGGAACTTTACAATTATCAGGCTGGTGTTCTAACCACTTGGCCGTCACAGTGCAGCACAAGTACACACACATTTTACCTGCTGAGCTTTCAGCAAAGCAACTAACACAGCATATCCACCAGACCGATGTAAAGGAACATATTCTCGGTTTATTTTACGTCTCTTCTAAACGCACAAAAATAGCATGGAAGTACTGTACACACTTGATGAATCACTACCTTAGCTGGTGACAATGGTTCTTGTCTTATAGTCACAGGTGGATCTATTGCTGAAGCATTCCCATTGACTGAAGGGTGTGTTCTCTTCCCTACTGTACTGACCACCACTCCATTAGTCTGATCACTACCAGCAGTATCAATGTTTGACCCTATATTTGCTACATACCAAGTACATGCAAATACACATGGTACATAAGTACCTAGATTTTCACCATGTTCTTGTATCTTCTTGTCTAGCATTTTTGCTATCTTATCTCCTACAAGTTCACAATAACAAAGTTATGAGGTCTTGATAAAATTGATAGTTGACAAGTCACAGTTCTCACCAAAATTAGGTAGTTTTTTCGCTTCTTGGCCATCTTTTAGTGGCAGGGGATATTGTCTTAGTGAGTATAGGGCCTGAAAATGTATTGAAAACACCAACGTAAAAATCGTAGTGTTAAATTTTTGAATTTCGAGCGTAATTCTAAATAACGCCAACCCACGCACCTTTCTGTACGTGTGTACACTGTTCAATCCACGTTCCTGAGCTTCTTGCTTCCATTCCTCCAGCCATTTCTCAAACATCGGGTTGGCACATGCTTTCGTAGGACGCTTTCTTCCTTGAGTAGCTTTCGAGGTAGCTTGCGCGACTATCGCCATCTATCACGTTATTTTTGTGAAATAAAAATGACTTCGATTATAAAGTTCACGGTTTTGTCTGGAGCAAAGAATGAGTCCCCGCCATGCTATCTCCTGCAAGTGGACAACTTCAGATTCCTGCTGGATTGTGGCTGGGACGAGACATTCTCCATGAAACTCATCGACAACATTAAGAAGTATGGTGTGCGCTATTTGAAATAAGTCAGCAAAACATGTGCAGCTTTACCATATTGCATTAAATTTGCTCATACACATAACAAACACGTATAAAGAGTACAATTTACAGTGGCTTGTTGGCTACATGTTTTTGATATCTGTTTATGCAGCTGAGTATATGTACAGGCAGGGTGTGTTTGCTGGTATCAGATATACACACTTTTTGATATTATGTTTGAAGGAGCATATTTTGTGTAACAGTGCCTCACATGATCGTACATTGTTTTGTAAACATTTTAATCCCACACCTGTGAATTTGTCAGAGGTTGAATATGCAATTTGACAGCTGTCAAGGTCACTACAATCTTTCTAGGTGTTTTACTACATTGATGCATTTTGCAGCTTTTGTTGTGTAATTTTTTTTGTTCACTCACTAGCCGTAACACTAGCATTTGTGTTGATGACTGTCTAGGTACAATAATCATTGATTACATAATCCAGTGCAAGCATTAACCTTTTACTAACCTGGATGTCTTGTGACTAGAGCATGTACTAGTGAAACCTTACGTAGCAGCCACCTCGTTGTTAAAAACACCTCTTTATAAGGACCATGTAGCAGGTCTTAATCATTGTTGTACACAGTACATGGCCTTGGTAATTAATAAGGCTGCATCCCATCTTTTTGTCATGGTGGCTCTATTGATGAGTGTTTTATCATATGATATGCATTATTGATCCAGAATATCAGTTACTTAAACTTGCAGCAGGAACTACATCAATAGTATTTTAAAATCTCGATTAATACTTATGATTTTATATAACTGCATGGCCATCTGAAATTTCTGGATTTTTTATCATTAGTTTGTTTCGTACTAGCAGTTTGTAATCTCTGTAATGCTGTCTGTTTAGGCACATACACCAAATAGATGCAGTATTATTGAGTTATCCCGATGTCTACCACTTGGGTGCTTTACCATATTTGGTTGGCAAGCTCGGCCTAAAGTGTCCAGTATATGCCACGATACCAGTTTATAAGATGGGACAGATGTTCCTCTATGATCTCTATCAGTCGAGACATAATTCTGAAGAGTTTGATTTGTTTACATTGGATGACATTGATGCTGCTTTTGATCAGATTGTCCAGCTAAAATACTCCCAAACCGTGCAGCTAAAAGGTATTGTGTAGATTTTTATGTTCTTTTTTTTTTAGGGAAGTAGTGGACAAGTTAAGGGAGGGAGATTCATATTGTGGTATCCCATGCCGGAAATATTAATTGTTTTGTTATCAAGAGCATAAGATTATGTTGTGTTTGTGTGCTCTTGTAGTGACAGTGTTTATCTACTAACACACGTGAACTAAACCATCGAGTTCAGTACGATTTACATAAGAGGATATAAACTGAATTGTATGCATGGTTGTCAGACAGACAGATATTGAGTTCATAGCTCAATCCTGTAGATGCACACATACAGAACTATAAATATACATACACGAATGTGTACATGTGTATTGCATGTTGAATCCTATTTGAGCTGTTCCATAAGTCATACTTTAAACTTGGCCATTATTGCACAGAAATTATAATGTGTCGTATAAAATTGCAAAGAATGGATCATTACCCTCAAGTTCATGAGCTATAGACAAATTTCCATGCTTGAATAAAATCTTTGATGCATAAAACAGGAGCTCCTAAAGTACGTATTTTAAAAGGTGTACATCCATGAAAACTCCAAGTTTTAGTGCAGCTCTAAAAGGTAGCACTCAATGAATTGGGAAAATCCAAGTCCGTACAATTGTATTTTTCTTTAAAACTTGTAAGCATTGCTTCCTGGCTATTTGATACTGTAGTATAAAACCATGTCAAGTCTGCCTTTGTGCCAGCATGGTTTCCTGAGGTAAAGTGTGACCATGAATATACACTACGAATACATGTGCGAACTTTTGTACATGTCTGTTTTCTTCATAAAATTGGCCTCTTGACTTACATCATTATTCTTTAATTGTCATGTTATAATTCACCTAAAAAATTGTCCGAAAGCTGATTATTTCTCCACTAAGTGAATCATGTCTTGCTTCAGTATTGCTACTGTAAAGTAAAGCGATTATTAAATCACTGCGAATATTGAAGTATTGAGACTTTTTGTGGAAAATATTTGATCGCAAATGTGTTAAATAAACACTTTTGCATTGGTTTCAAATCCAAGAGTAGCCAAAACATTTTAAATTTGTTTGTACTACTGCATGTTGTTTGTGTATTGGAGTTGCTGTTGGTCAGGTCCAAAAGAAGAACCATTTTCTTGTTAATTGTTCTCTTATGTATTGGTAGCAGTCATGTACCATCTTGTATAGATCATTTAGTTAACACATGATACAGTGCCGCTCAAATGCAACGTCGTCTCGTGAGAGTGCAAGCAATTAAAAACCTTACTGATTAAAGGGTGTGGCACCCGTTTCACTCACAAGTATTCATCCCAAACGAAACGGGATGACTACTCACAAGACAAACAGGTCCCATGCCCTTACTTAGCGAGTTTTTTAACCACTCGCACTCTAGGCGACATTGCATTTGAGCGGTACTGTATGTGCACTGTCGACTTCCACTGAGTTACGTCCACTAAAGTCTTTCCAGATACAACGGGACCTGTTCATGTGGAGACCTAGGACACCTACATTATCCAGGCACTTAGTTAAGGTCCCAAGTACCCCCTTAGTACATGAAAAACCAGACACCACATGGTATATTTGGTCAAAGTGTCCTTATATTGTGCGGTTCCGTTCATTGTTACGAAACTTAGTAGCATATATGCTGTCACCAAGTTTTTTGATAAGTAGAATTGAAAGTGACACACATGTTTACACTTGTTACACTGCATAAAAACTCATATTAACTATTTTATGCCCAAATATGGTATAACTAGAACTACATTTTTATTGCTTTTAAGTCATCACCTTAATTAGGATGTATTAATTGTTAAGACGTCAAATTATTTCCTTATTGTTCATCTATGTGTACTCTGGTGTACTTACTGTACACCCATGACCAGTTTCCTTCCTTCTTCACTTCCTGTTACTTTTTCTTTTTTACTTACTTCCTGTTCTTCAGGGAAGGGTCATGGCCTCACTATTACTCCATACGCCACTGGTCACATGGTCGGAGGTGCAATGTGGAGGATTGTGAAGGAAGGAGAAGAAGATATCATCTACGCTGTGGACTACAATCACAAAAAAGAAAGGTACGTGTACTCATTTTACAGAAAAAAAAATTACAAAGAAACCTCCTATAGAAAGTGTACCATGAATAATGATGGGATTTACTCTTTATTGTAGTACTAACTATCCTATCAACTCCATACAGAGGAACCTGTTAATCAGTACACTTAAAATAACATAATCTGGACAGTTGGTAATGGTCCTAAATTATCCCTTAGCATGTAAACTTACCTGGAAAATCAGGACACCTTGGTACTCAGGACACTTTTGGTCAGTTTCAAGGTGTCCTTACTACACAGGTTTTACTATAGACTAAAAACATATAGCTCTATGTATATATATTCTAGCAAAATTTCTTTGTTCATGACATGGTTTCCATTGTAAAATACATAATTTCTACTTTCTATTACATAAGATGCACAAAGTCTTGTACTAAATTGATTTGTAGAACACATGCTTGTTTTTTCAGAAAAGTGTGCCAGTTTTGTATTAAACTTAGTAAGCCTCAACTAAATCAATTATGTTGCTTAGTTAAAACCATGGTGCATTCAGAAAGGATTTCTATGAATTCTGAAAGAGACATTTACAATTAATGTTCCTGGAATGTCTGCTTGTAACTCGATTTTATTATCTAAAAATAACCCTGATTCGTTTAAACGATGATTTTATTGTTTGTGCGTGTACTTACTGGCTCGAACATGAAGGAGAAGCTGTAGAAAGTGTATGCCTCTGGTGCCAGATAAGTTTGAGAACTGTTTAATTGGTTATATATCATGACTGCACACAGAGGCC
The DNA here is from genome assembly GCF_963678975.1 of Dysidea avara. NCBI lineage: Eukaryota > Metazoa > Porifera > Demospongiae > Dictyoceratida > Dysideidae > Dysidea > Dysidea avara. The sequence continues at coordinate 11,929,758 of NC_089281.1, forward strand.
AGCAAATTCTTGTGGTCAGCTCGATGTACAGCCTCCTTATCATGATTGTGTGTCCTTCTCACCACTATGCACAAAGCATTAAATTAACTATCTCCATTCTGTTTGCATACAATGGATTCTGTTATAGTGAAAACATAGTGTGATTGGTTAGTTAATGTGAACTGTTTAGATGCTGCAGGGATTTTAATTTTTATTCTCTGTACAGGCACTTGGATGGTGCTGTGCTTGAATCACTTGGAAGACCTCACCTGCTGATAACTGATGCATACAATGCCATGAACGCTCAGGCTAGGAGGAAAGAAAGAGACCAAGCCTTGCTCAGTATGGTATATGTGTGTGTGCGTGTGTGTCTGTGTGTAGTGTGTCTGTGTGAGTAGTGTATGTCTGTCTATCTGTGTGTCTGTGTGGTATGAATAGTGTGCACACGTGTGTGTGTGTGCGTGCACGTGCATGCGGTGTATGTGTGTGAATGTGAGTTAATCTCATGTATGTATACACTGAATCTGGTAGGGTTCCCATTTCCCTACATATAAGTGCAGTACATTGTGGTTTAAAGTTGTGTGATGTCACTGTGTTTTCAGCCAATATTTTGAATACCCTGAGGAGAGGAGGAAACATACTAATTGCGGTCGACACAGCTGGAAGAGTGCTGGAACTCTCACAACTACTGGTAGGTGCAGTAAGGCCCACCACTTTGTCTTCAGTTTACGTGCACTCTGTGATCATGTACTAATGACACTTGTGGGTGTATAGGCAATCTGGCATCCCCGTGAAACAGTTTAGACCTAACTCTTTGAGGTGGACTTACTGTATGGCTAGAAATTTTCAAAAAAGTCTTATGAGAATTATGATTAAATACTTACTGTATACATAGTTTAATTGGTAGGAATTATATTTGCTACCCCATATTGGCCAATTGTTTATTTGGCAGGTAGACATCATTGAAGCATGATATTGGTAGGTTTAGTGGATATAGTGTACTGTACACCTAATCTCACCAATTTTCCAAATTGAATTCATTGCCAATGGAATTATGTGTACAGTAAAGCTTTGAGGAAGCAAATTTCAAGAAAAGAAATTTTGTATGCACTTTGTATGAATACAATGATTTCTAGCTCTACAGTAAATAATGTAAGTCATTAATTCAGGCAGTAAAGAAAAGGCTTTGTATTTTCAAACTGTTATTATAATTGGAGATGTGAGGGGTTTCCTTTTTTACCTTGAAAGTGCACCCATTGAATTATTTTAAGTACAGTGCCTCTGTCTCCTCTAATCAATCTATGTACCTGGCTACCTACAGTGTACGAGCGAAACTTTATTTGAGCACATCATTTGCATGTTGCTTTGTACATGAATGGAAAGACTTGAGGGTTCAAAGTTATATACATTGCAGGTGTATGTCATTTCCCCAGATCTTACAAATAGAAATCTTTGGCAATGATGGAAAAGCTTAATAGAACTATATACACTGCAAAGTAGCACTCGCAGCAGCATTTATTCATTGATTTCTTTTGCAGCAATGTATGTCTATTTGTTTTAAAAAATATAGCCATTAGGAGTTGGCTTATTTCCCCAGCACATACATATAGTGTGGTGTATTGTTTAACTATGTAGACCGCTTCTCAATTTGTTGCTGTTATGTTTATGGTTATTCAGGACCAGATGTGGCGTAACCAGGAGTCTGGGCTGTGTGCCTACCATCTTGCCCTGCTGAATAACGTCAGTTATAATGTTGTGGAATTCGCCAAGTCTCAGGTAAGGACACAACGTCCACTCTGCCATGAAAGTATAATTATGTTAACTTACTGTTACGTTTTACATATATAGAAAGAATTCCTAAAGTTTGTTATAATCACAAAGCCTAGTTATTAATTATCACCATTTTACTTTCAGAATGTATAACTTCACACAATAAAGGATTATGTTTAGTTTGTGTAACATTTGGGGGAGTTTTTTTTTAGAGTTCTCTGAACAATGATGATTTCACAGATAATATACCGTAGTAGGTATCATGAAAGGAAGAGTCAGTCAACTGTATAATCTTGCTCAGGTTTTTCTCTTATACAGTATTTTAGCATAAAGGATCTTTATAAATGTGTATCTAAAATAAGAAGTATGCACAGTAAACATTATTAATAGGGACAATATATACCAATTATTAATATCCATTATGGCTATTGAAGAACATAATTTGACATGGTCATTGTAATGAGGTGGTCTTGTCAGTGAGGTTATGAAGTACAGCATGTCTGTATTTTTGACTTGTGAGACATGGACCTTATAATGAAGTGTTCATATTAATAAGGTGATGAAGTACATACACCTTAGCAATGTTTGGGACCTACTTAACGTGGCCACTGGTATTACTATAATGAAATTATGAAGTACACCTCAGGTCTTATTAAAAGGAATGAAGTTTTTAGTGTAACTACCAAACTATGCATTATTCTCTTAAAAACAATATTCACAGCAAAAAAAAATTTTTTTGAGAAATTATCATGCATGGGTTGATCATTTTAAGGCAGTGATCAGCCAAGCAGCTGACCACTGTATAGCAGGATTTTTCAAAGGTGAAGTTTTTTTACAGATTACCACCATCCAAAATTCAAATGGGGAGAGAGAGAGATTATTACTTCATAGATCTTTTATGTGGTTAATTATAATACAATACCATTTTGATTGAACTGCAAATTTCGAGGGGAGAATTTTTCATACATAGTTGCTAAGCCATAAAAATGACAAAAAAATTCTCCTTTAAAAATTTCACTATAATATGCTATTTTCAACAATATTTTTTATTCAACGCCAACCACGAAAATAACAATTTTGGTGCATAAAAATGGCTACCAATGCAGCGTCTAGCATATAAATTTTTGTGCACTTCTCTAAGTCAACTTTGTGCGATGCAGTTAAACTTACAGTGATCATAACTGACTCGTGTAATATTCTAAACACACTTGTACAGTGCTGGCAAGGATTCCCTGAAACGATGATGCTACCCAAATATGACAGATTTTATTATTCTGCGATTTGATGTAGTAAAGTGAGCTCGTAGTGTGGAGTGATGTTATAATAACGGAGGTGGGCTCACTTATATGGAAGAGCCGTACATGTACATCCTTTATGTGTCGTCTTAAGCCATACATGCTCCACTCATCTTCCTAGCAACCCGTCTTTGAAGTTTCATTTCACCGCCAAACAGAGCGATTGAATAACAACACACAATCCATACTTTATATATTTTATGTATGTCTTCAAAGGAATTTGTACGGCACTGACACACATTATACATATATGGTATGCACAACTGGTACATTAGAACTGTACATACAAATTATAATGCACAACATAATATTCTGTTTAGGCTCAGCTACGTATATCCCTTAATTTTAATGCATAGGAAACTTTTAAAATGTTTTCGACGTCATTTTTCTTCTCCTCCCAGGAGTGTTGAATGTTTTCTTGTGAAAATTATATCTTAGCAATAGTAGAAGGAAGCCTTAAGCTTGTTCACTACCTTGTAAACATGAGACCACTAAGGTAATAAGAGACCACCTTGTTAGTATGGGACTACCTTGTTAATAAGTGACCACCCTGTTAATAAGTGACCACCTTGTTAATATGCAATTAAGAGGCCATCTTGTTGACAAACGTCTACCTATTACAGTTCCCAAACATAGCAAAGTTTTCTAAAGTAAGTGTACAAATAAGAGATATTATGAATTTTTGATTTTCTGGGTTTCATACCTTTTACTGTATGGCCAGTGTGTTTTTAACATTTGTACGTTGTCGTGGTAATATAAAGAAAACATTTTAAATAGGTTGAATGGATGAGTGACAAAGTTATGCGGATGTTTGAAGACCAACGAAGCAATCCTTTTCAGTTCAAGTATGCAATCAGTAAAATATTGTAAAAACCTGTTATTAATGTCTTGTAGGCATATTACATTGTGTCACAGTCTCTCAGATTTAGCCAAAGTTCCTGACCCTAAGGTACACGAGTGTGTGTGTATGTGTGCATGCATGTGTGGCTTGTGTACACTGCACTAGTGTGAGTATGTGTACTTCATTACTTCTCTGTAGGCTGTACTAGTCAGTGTGCCAGACATGGAATGTGGTTTCTCTAGAGATTTGTTTGTAATGTGGGCACCAAACCCACTCAACAGCATCATCTTCACCACAAGAACTTCACCGGGTACTTTGTCTCGTCATCTGATTGATAATCCTCGAGTTTCAGCAGTCGACATGGAGGCATGTTTTGTATATGGAGGAGTGTCTGTTGATCAATTGCCATATGCTGAAGCCGTTTAGTTTTTACGTGTTCAATGGACTTAAATGTTAAATTTAATATTCATTGTCGCCAGCTATAGTAGTGATATCTTCATAACACGACTGAAAATCTATAGCTCCACACACTTCTTTGAATAACTCATGAGGTTGCCTCAAGGCTCACTGTTTTGCATTAAATTTCTATAGTTTGTAATTTTAAACCATAGTGTATAAACAGTCTTGGGCTGTGCGGTAGTCATGATTATTAAAAAGGCTTTATAACTTGTTGTGGTAAAGAAGCTTTGCTTATTGTTATAACCGTAAATCTTGGTAAATCAGCAACTGTGACAATCAGTTGGGTATCAATAGAGACAACATTTGTGACAGCAATAGTCTCAAACCAATTGTGGTAACTCTGAAAATATTGACAAGTACTAATTTTTCATCATTATGCAGCCCTAATCCAAGCACCCTCAATTTTTGCACTATATTGTATTTCTTATTTATGTTGTTACGGTGCTATGTTTTGATGTTTAGGTACGTAAAAGAGTTAAACTAGAAGGAGTTGAGTTAGACGCACACTACATGAAACTACGTGAGGAAAAGGAAGCCAACAAGAAAGCCGAAATGTCAGTTGCCTTGTGACTCTTAAGTGGTATCAGTTTTCTTTTATGAAAGTTATGCTGCATGAGTCGTGGTTAGATGATGCCATGATTAGTATTACTAGGTTTTCTTATCATCACACCTTCAGATTATAGTACTTCTTAGCAACTGTTGAACTTGTACTGCTTGTTAGCAGTAATCATCACATATGGTTTATCTGACATTGGAGACACTTCTATAACAAGATTTTCACTTTCTTGTGTCAGGTTTCATGGCCATCCCTTTTACAGTTTCAGCTGTAATCTGTAGGTAAAGATTCATTTTGTGTTAGGAATGAAATTGGACTCCGAGGTGTACCAACAGATCTTGTACTGTTTACGTGTTATATGATCTACTGTGAATGGCGGCATCATGACGCTAGCTGTGGTTATGTTGCATGGTGTAGTGTTGTACCATTAAAACATGTTACCTTCAATCACAAAGTCTTACTAATGGCTTGTGTGTGTATATACAAGTGTTATTGATCTCACTCATGTTATCTGTGTTTGTTAATATAAATGTGTTATTGTATTAATAATAAGACTTAGTGGGATTTCAATCATATTAATGGTGGCTTGTTTACTCTGTTGGTGATTTGAGGTAAAGTATTTAATCATAATTATACAATACACACCTGTTTATAAAGTACATGAATACACTAGGGCATCTCACAGTAGATGTATGCATATGATGAGTTTCTGGCCTCAGGATTTGCATTCCCCTGTATAATACATATAGCCCTGGGGAGGTTCTGGGTTCTGTTGATGGTATTAGTCAGTGATTGCTGGGAAGTCCACAGACCGCACTGTCTTGTCTACTACTTGATTGGAATACTCCAAGCTCTCTGTCTATCCTAGTGCAGCCTTAATAGTGGAAAATGTTCTTTGATTCTCTAAACACCCTGTACATTTGTATGGCAAATTGTACCACATCAAATAGTCACCACCTTTTGTTAATACTAAGCTGGAACATTTTGATCGATTAACAATATAGTGAAAGGATCAATGTATATTTTGGTCCTTTAGTAAAGATGAAATAAAATCGGATGATAGTGATGAAGAGGCTGAAAATGAAACGGTCCAATCATTGTCTGCGCCAGGAAAAAGCCCAAAACTACCTAAACATGATCTCACAATGACGGATGAGGTGAGTTATCATATTACAGTGTCCTCTGACCACCCATATCAGATTAGAAGTTTATAGTCACCTGGAAACTGTAATTTAGACTACAAGAAATGTTTGCATCAATCTATTAATTGTTAATGTAAACTTTTGTTGAAAACATTGCTGATTTAACCTGGGGCACATGTACAGGAAACCCCTTGGCAATTGATTGAAGATACATTTTCTGTTATAATCATAGAAGTATGCATGAAAATTGCACCAAGGATACATTAATGGTGTTGAAACATGATACAGTAGCTGGGTGTGTATGCTATAATTGAATTTGTAATGCCCTGTAATTGTAGTAGTGTTCAAATCGTATCTTGTTACACACTTAAAGGATTACGTTTCGCTGTGTTTACTTCTGTAGGGAAAGACTAGAAGTAGTTTCTTCAAACTAGCAAAGTCCTTTCCCATGTATCCTTGTAAGGATGAGAAAGTGAAATGGGATGACTATGGAGAAGTTATCAGGTAGAAGGCAACGAATGTGGGCGTCACACACTATGGATCACTTACTTAGTTACCATGCTTCATATTGGATTACATGTGAACAGATGTAGAAATATATTTTTAGCCCTTAAGTGATCATGCATTAGTGATGATGTGGTGTATATGTTAGACAAAATGGTTGCGTTTACAACTTGCAAACATTATACTGGTGCATGTGGTAGTAATGAAATTGAAATGCAGAGTGCACACCCAAATGCTCTCGTATCATTGTATGTTTCTGTGCAGACCTGAAGATTATATGAGCAAAGAAGTTATTAAACCAGAGGAAAAGCCGGTAAACATATACATAAGTTGATGATTTAAATATAATAATTAAGTGTTACTTTTTAACAGGAGGAACCCATGGAAACAGATTTAGAAATAGGTTAGTGGTAGTTATTAGTGATTCTGTCATCAACTCTTGATCATTTTTGCCAGATGAATCTGCAAATGTGCCTCCTACAAAATGCATCGCTGAGCGACAAACTGTCCCCATAAGGTTGGCAAGTACACCTACCTCATAGCACTTGTAGAGATTGTGAAACACCAAATTTGCCATCTCATAAATAAGCTATTAATTCCAGTGGTTAAAGTTGGCTAAATATTGCAGTGAGAACACTGATTAATGAGCTGCAGTTTCAGGGCTATTGAGGCCTGCTGCAACCATGAGAAAGAATTTTCTTGTCCTTTCTGTTTAACGTTCTACCATAGATCAAAGTCTTTTACAAGCAACCTACACATTGAAAACATACTACACAGTCAATGGATAATCTTTTTTATCTTTTTTTAGTTGCTCAATAGCATTTATTGACTTTGAAGGAAGGTCGGATGGCGAATCTGTTAAAAGAATAATATCCATTGTCAAGCCTCGCCAATTGGTAAGATGCTGTCTCCAGCTGTGATTGTACCATGAATACTGTCCTGTAAAGATTCCCTTTGTTATTGGAGAACATTTACTAGCTGGTTTCCATGTGCAGATCAATAGTGAATACTTACTTCCACATAGTTGGATGTTAGTTTTGATGCTAAGCACATCAATACAATTTTAATATTGCTGTGTAGTATTTTAATATATACAGCAGCAGTTAGGCTATTAAATAATCATAAATCTTGTGATATTTTCCTTTTATTTATATATTCATGGTGTCTTAGTTTAATAATTTGCCATATGTTGCTGTAGATTTTATTTACAAGATGATAATTTGTTAACTTTATTGTGTGCAGATTGTGATCCATGGAAACCAATCACCAACAGACCATTTAGTACAGTTTGCTCATAGCACTTTGGGTCTTGAAAAGAGCAAAATGTTTGCACCTGCAATTGGAGAATGTGTCAATGCCACGACAGAAAGTAGAATATATCAAGTTAGTATTTTAACTTAACTAACTGTTAGCTATACAGTACATTTGTAGGTCAAGTTAAAAGATTCTCTTATGAGCTCAGTAGCATTTTCACAAGCTAAGGATGCAGAATTAGCTTGGATTGATGGAGAGATCCATTTCAGTAGCAACACTAGTAAAAGTATAGTAGGCCAAGAAGCCGGAGATAATGAAGAGATTTCAGATGGTGTGCCTGTGCTTGATGTCCTACCCCAAACACTGGTAACATATAGTATCAATTTAGTACCAGCATGGGATTCTAATTTTATTTCTGCAGACAAAAGGCCATTCAAATGTGTTCGTAAATCCACCACGGTTAACAGATTTTAAACAGGTTTTAACAAAGGCAGGTTTTCAGGTGAGAAGTTTAATGAGTCAATAACTTTTTCACTATTAATTTTTATCAGGCTGAGTTTTCTGGTGGAGTTTTAGTGTGTAATGGAGTCATTGCAATAAGAAAGGTACTAAACCACTGCACCATAATTATACTGTTATATATATTGCCTGTTTTGTTTTGGTTTACTGACGGCTTGTAAACAACTTGTAAGTTAGGTGGAGTTGTGCGTGATCTTTTGATGAAATTATATATTAGATTGACTTATAAATATTTTTGCTTTCACTTTTGTGACATTATAAAATTGTGTTTTGACAACTCCCTTAACTTTATTACTTACTCTGGTAAGAAAACATGATTGTACCAGCTAGTGTGCCAGACAGTATTAATGTGAATTTGATATGCTATGACAATAATTACTGCATTTCATCAACTCTGGTTAGTCAATACAATTACTTTATATCCCTTATTGTGTTTCATAGATGGCAGTTGGCAAAATTGGACTAGAGGGCGTGTTATGTGAAGACTATTACAAAGTCCGGCAACTCTTATATGATCAGTTTGCTATCATATAAACACACATGCGCTCACTTTCAGCATTTTAATTATATACGGTGAATTTGAGGGTGATATCCTTCAAATTTAGATCACTATCAAACAGCCATTGTGTCTCTGTGATAGATGAATACAATTAAACACCATGTTGTTGGTTAATTACATTATGTGGCTTCTAGCAATAGTTGTTCCTGTTTGTGTGTTGGTAAGGATTCTTCTTTGATGTAATACACTGCACACACTACCAAGGTGACACAATCACTTGAACGCTATAGGATATCCTCTTAGTTAAATTGTTGTTCAGGTGGTTGCTGGGCCCCTGACATAACCTAGTTTCTAACAAGATTCATTTTCCAGTCTGGCATTCTCTATATCAAGTTATCTAAACTGGAATGTCAGGTTTTTTTGAATGGATACAGTAAATGTGTTCAGTTCACCAATATAATTATTTAAAAATAATTTATACGTACATACAAAATTTGTGTACATCACAAACAGTATACCAGTGTGAATGGTTTGGGTACAAAGTACACAGTCAAAAAATATTGTACAACAAACAAGCGAACAATTACAATAAAGGGAGACAAAGACAAATCTTTTATTTTCTTGTATGGGTCAGTAATCATTGTACCAGTCCATGGGAGATGCTTTAAAAGGATAATTGTTAAGTAAAAAAAAGTTTTTGATCAGCAAGTTGGCTGCTCAGACTTCTTTGCAGAATGTGAAGCCTTTTGTTGCATTGTACTTCTTTGAAATATCTTCAGATGAAAGTGTCTGTAAAATAAGACAAGAATACATGAGTTTATCATTACAAAATTACATTTGGTCAAGGAATCCCTGTGTGTGATTTAATTTTATTTACATTAAATGTGTATAAATTATGGTTGACAAGTTTGTTTATGTTTCTTTCTACCATCAAATTACCAGTATTCATAGAACTGTGTAATTAGTGTGGTATATCCCTGTCTATATGTTTAATGTAATTCTAGCAATATAGCTACATATCCTAGCAATCCGTATTGCTGATTTGTAGTTAAGTAACTTTTCTATAGAAACTTACTATAATGGAGCTCTGCACATGTTGTCTCCATCGTTGATAGCAATTTTTACGACATCGTTTGAAGTCAGGCGATTGTGAGTAGCATTCACAGGACTTTCGTATATTTGGAACAAAAAAACACGTCCTGCAACTAACATGTTGACAATCTTTTATGGTTGAATCTGGTGGTGGATAGATCAGGCTGTATAACAGAACCAGTGTAATGTTTCTTTCTTCATAACAAAAAAAAAATCATACCCTTTAGCTGAGCAAACTTTGAATTTGCCTCCTTGACCAGAGCCACAAAACTCTAAGCTACAAGCTGGTGCACATTTATCTATTAAAGAAATAACCATTTAAAGTATAGCCTTGGTCTAGTTAGAGTAAACTGACCTGTGGTTGTTTTATCTATAACACATACACCTGGCATATCCAAGTCAGCTGGGACTTCCTGGTCATTTTTCTTCTTTTTGCATGTCAGTCCTACAGCACAGTATCCTTTAATGTTTTGTGGTCCTTCACAATCTTCACCCTCTGGCTTGGCGCATACATCACAGCAGTCACAAAAGTCTTTAGTTGTGCACCCAGACTCACACTCCTTAGGATTTACTGCTGGACATTCTGTTGAACACTTCTCTCTGTTCATGCAGTCTAGGGCACCAGCTAATGATAGCAATGCTACAAGCACTACAACTATCACTGATCTAGTCATAACTTCTTCTTTCTCTGCCAGTACCAACTAGCTACTCTTTTTCAATTGCTACAACTGGTTTACAGCTGAAAACTCTGGTTATTTATATGCTTGGCCATACAGATAACATACTGATTATACTGTTGTAAGGTTCCTGCTTCAACCACCAACATTGCTGGAAAAATAATTGTATGGTATCTCACTCTTGAGCTGTAAAGGCTTCAAGCAAGGAATGCCTTAGTGGATCTAATACAGGAACATGTAATTAATTTGTAACTGAATGATTTAAGAAATGAGACTACATCAGAACGGAAACATCATAACTTTCATTTAGGTCATCAGCCCAAGAGGAGACTGCCTGAAAATTACCAAAAGTGAACTTGGTGGCTGACATGGGATTGAACACATAATAGGTGTGTACAACCTGTCATTTACACAAATTATGTGCATGTGTAGAGTTATGCTATGTGGCCTGCTTATGCATGCATGGGTGCAGGAAAGTTAGCCCATAGTAATGAAACTTGCAGTTTTGTTGTTTACATTTCATTTGGCAACAACTAATAGACATCAAATCTTTAGTTGCAGTCCAGCATATAGTGAGAATGAATAAATAGTCACTTATTACCATCTGCTACTACTAGTTGTACTTAGCTTGCTTGCTGTTTTACTTTCTTTGCATGTCATCCTAATGTCTCAGTTAATGTTGTCCTATTGTAGATCTACAGCCCCTAATCCCTTATATTTTGTTCCTTTTGATATCTCATTATGGGTTAGTACTTGTTTATAAACTCTGAGGTTATTATTACATTTGATATACTAATCACAGTAAACATAATTATTCATTTGGTCATGTACACATACTGAATGGTGAACAATCACAGCAAACACCATCACTACACAGATAACGAGAGTATTGTAAGTAAATTCAATGTCAACTAGAAAACATGTTTGTGTATATTTTCTTCTCTTGGTCTTCGTAAGTCTTCAACTTTGATTTCACTAGATCTAGTTGCTTCACAATGTTTTGATCTACAAACAACACATGTAATGCACTACCATTAAAATATTGAGTTACCCTTTGGTGCTAATGTCTTTGCCTTTTCCAAGTCTTCCTCGGCCTTCAATAAACTGTTAGTTTCATAGTACGCCATCCCACGCCTGTAAAGTGCTTTGGCATTTTCCGGCTGAATCTTTAAGCACTTCATAAGACAAATAACAAGGCAATAAATACAAAACTCATCTTACCTGTGAAGTATGCTTGATGACATTCTCCCAATTAGTAGTTTTAACCAAGCAAGCTGAAAGAAAGTAACAAATTAAGAACATGCCAGTAAGGTCGCTGCTGACCTGCCAAATTGTTATGCAGCAGTGCTGTCAGCTCGTCACCTATGGCCTTTTCTTCTTTGGTCACCTTTTCATACATCAAGTCCTCTGGTATTCCTGGGACAGAAGTGTCGGTACACAGCACACCCTTGACATACATCAGTGCCTGGTGGTATTTCTTTGTCGCATTTTTGGTGTTCCCATTTTTAAACAGTTCATTTCCACTGTCCTTTAACTCTTTCGCTTTTCCCAGCTTATCAGAATTAATTTTACGGTCCTGCACACTGGCTGGGGTAGCTGCCACGTGCGTTCCAGGTTCCTTCTGTATGGCTTCTGTCTCCATTTCTCCTTGACTTGCACTGCCTTGGTCAACAGAAGTTGCAGCCTCCAGTGTATCTGCACTCATGGCACCGCGATTTTGTCACTACCGCACAAAAGTCTCTTATACTTCTGAATGCGACCCCTTGAGTGTGTATTCTAATGTATTCGCTCAGCTTTTACATGTTCAGGAAAGCCACTCCGCATTTGACCTCTGTTTTATTCAGAACGCTACGCTTCAAAATTATTCGTTTGAGCGCAGCTTCGTTTGCAAATGGCACTACTAAAGCTGGTGAGAAAATGGTGAAGTCTGGTTGAAATACATGATGCAAGTTTGTGCATGTGTCATCCCGTGTTACCCTCTGTTTAGAATTTACATGCAAGAAACTATTCACCCCTGGACCCCTGAGTGTCAGCTCTGCAACTAAGAATGCAATGCTGAAAGATATTGGCAGCAGAGACCCAGAATTCATGGACGTTATCAAAGAGGTACGCAATAGCGTTATTAGCTTAGCTGAAGCCAACCCTGAACGTTACACGTGCGTGCTTATGCAAGGCAGTGGAACTTTTGCTACAGAGTCAGTTCTACAGACAAGCATCCCAAGAAATGACAGCCATGTTGTAGTGCTTTCTAATGGGGACTATGCCAAGCGAATGGAAGGTCTCTGTAAGAAGTTCAATGCTAACTGTACTGTTTATACATTTCCAAGCACTGATAAATTGCCACTGGATGGAGTGGAAAAAGCCTTACAAGAGCAGGGCACCACTGCTACCAATGTTGCTATCACACACTGTGAAACATCACTTGGTGTAATAAATGATGCTAAGTCTATAGGAGAGCTGGTTAAGAGATATGCTCCATCTGCCGTTTATATCGTTGATGCTATGAGCAGCTTTGGTGGTGTTCCGTTAGATATAGCAGGCTCTAATATTGATTTCCTTGTCACTTCCCCAAACAAATGCATTGAAGGAATTCCAGGTTTTGGATTAGTTATTGCTGATAAGGACAAGTTATTGAATTGTGAAGGAAACTCCAGGAGTGTGTCACTTGACTTAACAGCGCAGTATAAGGGACTTGAAGCAACAGGACAGTTCCGATTCACTCCACCAACTCATGTGATGCTTGCCTTCCGCCAAGCCTTAATAGAACTGAAGCAAGAAGGTGGCATCAAAGCAAGAGCTGCAAGGTAGTGATGCAAACACGTTGTTAATGTTTGTTAGTAATTGTGCTATTCATGTGGCTTGCAGAATTCCCACGTAAAGTACTATTTTGAAGTGGGAGGGAGGTCTATTATTATAAATGGCTGATTACATGGTGTAGGTTTCGGTTTATTGAAGCAGGTCATGTACTTTTCACTGATGCTCTTCCCTCTAACAACAGCATTCCACTTGTGTAGGTACAGAGCTAACAGAGATATTGTGTGTACTGGATTGAAGAGGATGGGCTTTGAGACATTACTGAAAGGTGATCACCCAGATAGCTACATTGTGACAACTTTCAGAGCACCAACGCATCCCAACTTTGTCTTTGAAGAATTTTATAATCAACTGTCCAGAAGAGGTTTCTGTATCTACCATGGGCAAATGAGTGTGGGTATGGAAACATTTAGAATTGGTCACATTGGCCAGATATTCCCAAAAGACTGTAACATGTTGCTTCGTGTAGTTGAAGAGGTCTGCCATGAGATGGGTATACCACTACCAATCAAATATTAGATGTTATTTGTTGCACTTAACTTCTGACTTGTATAGGTAAAGATAATATATGTACATGCACACGTATATTATAATATTTCACCTACAATATTTATAATCTCCTTTGTTTTTTTATATATATAAAAATATTATCTGGCACAATTAAAAAAATACACACAGAACAATTTTCTATTGCAAAATTTAAGAGAGAACACAGCATGTAGAGCAAGGGGGTTGATTGAAGAGATATGGGTCAAATAGACACAAACACATCAAATTGTCCAGAATTAATTTGCAATTGTGATTCTTCCCCAGACTGTGTACCCAACAAAGTCTTGTTACTGTGGTTGACAGTGTCATCCATCACTGGCAGCTGACAGCCTGTAGAGATCACTGCACTGTCCACATCTCTTGTGGTGCTGTTTCGTACACTAGACAAATCACTGCCAGTTGATATGGTAAATAATACACTGCGATTGTGACCAGCTGAATCTGTGACAAGTTCATTAGTTATACCATCACTGCTGACTGTAAGGTCTCCAGCTTTGGCCAAGTTACCCATGTATTGTTGGGTTTTGGGTAGCAAGTTTGATGTGTCATTCTCAACTTGGTTAAGTTCTTGACCAGTTAGTGACTTACAATTATTATTACTATTAGTATTAGGTTGTGCTTCTGGAGCCTCAGTTGAAGTGTCCTGTGGTTCATCAACTGTTGACTGAAGTGCAGAGAAAAACAGCTCATCTGTTGTACTCGTATGCTTTGGTTTACTGTTTGTCAAATCTGGGGATTTCATGTATGTAAACGTGGGTCCGTCAGTAGAATCACTTTTGCTATAGACAAGTGAGGAAGACAACGATGCATTAAAATTGTTAGTAATGCTGCTCAAAGCAGTAAGTGGGATTGCAGGTGCATCCATTGACATGATGAACTTTTTAAGATATGCCAGGCCAACAGGCTCTCTTCTTAAGACTCTGTTGATGATTAGTACTGGCAAGCCACGAAGGTCGATCTAAAACACAGTCATGATAACATGGATTATCAATAAATTATACATACATGAGCTATGAATGTGACGAGTGCACGTGTTGGATCTCCGCGATATGGCTCCAAAATCCACCCCGTACCAGGATGAAGCTGTCATGAAATAAGCATTACAAGTCAATTACATTAATGGAGTGAAACCTGTGGGTGGATCAAATTAAACCTTTACAAGATTACTATACAAATGTGGTCATGTGAAAAACAAGTGTATTCTGCATGGTAGCAATCTTCTTAGGAGCAAAAAAAATTTTCAGAGTGGCTCTTCATGCAGCAGTGTAGGAACCTTTTTGTACTATTTGTATGGAAGTTGTATTTTGGTGACTTTGAGGTGAGTTAGGGTTGGCCAATGTTACTTCAATCAGCTCCCATACTATAATAGGAAGAAAAAAAGATTCCTATGGCTACTGTACATAGCGCCACTCTATAAAAGGATATTTTTTGTATTATTTGTGTGGAAGTGAATGAAGGTAAGTTTTTTTTGGTGAGTTTGAGGTGAACTAGGGTTGGCCCTCCAACCCTAGCTCACCTCAAACTTGCCAAAACTTACTTTCATACAAACAGTAAAAGGTATCATGCTTTTGTTCTATCTCCTGGCTGTCGCAAGGATGCAGACATTTGTATCTGCTTGTAAGAGCAGAAAATTTATGGAATTTATTTGAAAACAACAGACATTCAATTCATTGAAACTTTTTATGAGCCAAGGGAGATTTCACTGCATACAGAAATACTAACACATATTGTAAATGTATTCATGGTACCTTGCCTCTTATCACACCTTCCACTAACGGACACTGTTGATGATCTACTGACATCAGAGCTTGAATATATCTTCCTCCCTAATAAATATTTGAACACTGTTAACATTACTGATTTGGTTAATTAAGGACCTCACCTTGAATGCTCTACGTTCGAAAAAACAAAAGTCTCTTTTTGCAGTAAACAGGCACCTTTTTGCTTCATGTCTTACATAAGCTAAAAAAAATACTATACTGGAAAAAGTGGGAATTGTACAAACCAACTTACAAATGTAGTCTTCTTCAGACACTGTCACGATATCTCTAATTTCCTACACACAACAAATACAAGCTATTAAATCAATTGACTAGTCACATTATACACAGAAGCAATAGATTTCGCTGACATCATTTGTAAACAAAGCACATACGAAAACACAAAGTTAATACTAAGACTAATAAGCTGATGTCATGGTTCTCATCACCTATTCCCGGAAACGCCATTTTATTAGTGTCCCATGGGTCAGGAGGCCACGCAAACAAAATTTTCACATGTTTACAGGTAGTGGTTTTCGTGGTATTGAACGTATTGGGTGTGTGCATCAAGACGGTGAGTAGGGGTGGGGAGCCAAAGGTTGTTTTTTTTTTTTCAAAGTGGAAGAACAGGCGATTTAGTAGTGTTACAAGGATCAAAACCAGCTATACTGAAAGAATGTTTTTCAGATAAGGCGTGTATCTGGTACCATGGAGCAATACCAGCCACATCCAGCTGTCCCCACAGAGTAGCTTCATCAAGATTTGATAGTACAGTTCACAAAAGGTTGATTGTGACAGTTATATTTAATATTACATTCATGTCGCTTAATGTCTGTGGTGAGAACTCAAACCTGCTATCATGGGCAATAAGATTGGTGTTCCACATTATATCCTTAAAACTGGGGCAGTATCTTACAAGCTGTACAGGTAAGTCCTAAGGACTATTGCCCAGCCAGAGAGCTACATATGTCTCACAGGTGACTCAAGTCCCCAGTTGACATCACGTTCCTAACACACATGTGTGAGCACATAAATATGCACAAAGCCTTCAGCTGGCACATTCACACCAATGTGGTGAAAACACTGCATCTGGTACTAAAGAGTCAAATTCTCCTCTAGTACCTTGTAGAAAGCTGTACAATGTCTTACGAGTAAACATTAGCCTCGTTCAGTCAGGCCACTACCTCATCTTGTTTTCTTTGTGACATCATTTGTCAGCAAGTCTGGCAAAGTTCTGTAAGCTGATCATGAGTTGTGATTAAGCAGTTACCACAGCTTCTTGCTGTTTATACATGGCTCAGTCAAAAACACTGCGATAAGTATATGTTCTCACATGCCACCACATGAACACAACTAGAGAAATGAAATAAAATCTATCTTTTTTTGAGAAACTGCATGCATGACCTACGAGAACTTCAGACTCTACCTCGCTGACCAATTTTAAAAGCACCGCTGTACATGTGTACAAAAAAAACTACAGCCTAAGGGACTAATAAACATGTAAGCATGCAAGTTTTCTTAGTTAAAGGGAACAGTAGTGAGTGGACACTACTGAATGAGGTATATGCAATTGTAGCAGACAAGTACGTGCATTGGCCTGGTGATCACAAGGTTCCACAGGGAGTGTTACACATACACACAGATACATTCACTACACACATGTATACACACAAAGCAACACACACTACATACAGATGGGGACACATGCATACACACACATGAATACAAACAGACAGACATACATAAACAAGCAATAAGTACGTACCACTAGGAATTGGTCATAATGATGTCGGTTATTCAAATCTGATATAACTTTAGCTATTCTCTGCATTGGTACATCAATAACACATCTACCAGCAATCCTAGAGGATCGAATTCAAACTGGTTTATATCCAACCCCAAAATCCAATTATTCTGGGTTACAGTACATGTTATACTCACCCATGCAATGGATTGTTGGAGTAGCATTTTCTAAATATCCGTACTTCTTTCTCTTCATCAAAGTACCTGTAAGATTGATATGTTACTGTGTTCAAGTCATTTCATACACACTTCCAGCCCTCTAGGTCAGGTAGCAAAGTAGCTTTCTCGGGCTCTCCATATACCTTGTCGACGTATGAAATATAGAGACACTACAGTAGGAAAAGTAATCTAAGCTTACACGAATGTACTACGTGTAGCTAATTTATTGTAAGGCCAGGCAAAGTTGATTGTTAGTTTCCCGTTTCAAGATTTTCAAAATATCACATGGGCGGGAGGTCATTATTCATTATGGCTAAAACCTTGAACACTAAAATAAACCCACTATTACAAAATGAAATTATTGTGAATATTTGAAAATCCATGCGGTGGAAATAGCCATATAATGAAAATTTTGTGGCTTTTCTATTAAACCATGCGGGCGGTGAGGGGTCCACAACTATGGGGTCTTCATCGACGTGATTCGGGAATTACACTGATTCTACATTTGATTCTGTGATTCCGCCATTGATTCCTGTGATTCTGGGTGATTCCTGGCGCTAATTTTATTGATTCTCGTTTCCAAATAAGGATACCAAACATAGAAAAACGGAGAAGCACAAAGATTTACAGGAAATTTTTAACAAATTGTGATTACCGATTCCAGAATCACGTCTGAAACATCGACGTGATTCCTAGAGTTGCGGACCCCTCGGCGGGCGGAAACGGGAAACTAAACATGGGATTTCGATTTCAACACAGAAATTAATACCTCTTCCAGAAGTTTTGCAGTCAGGATGTTCCCAAGCGTCGAGTAATCCATCTCTCCATCTTTACCTAAAGTATTTAAAGGCGTAGTTCTAACAAGCTATACACGCACATCCATGATAATCAACATACCGTGCGGAAGCGTGATGTGCTCGTCTGTTATGTATTCTTTGGAGCAAAGAATACTATGTTCCAAGAACGAAGGATGTCTTAACCCGCCAGCCATTCAGCTTACGACCGCCGTCCTCCTACAAGGCGTGGCAACACGTGAGCAGCTTGAGAGGTCAAAATGAACGTATTATTAGAATAGATAGATGAGAAATTGATATTTACATAAATTATTATACTATCTATTGCACAGGAGGTTTGGTTCTGGTGGCAGCTGAATGCCTAGCCATTGTAGGAGTAGACGATCCTCTCTTTACAGCATGTAGTTCTTCACGCAATGATGGCTCAGGGGATAGCCAGTCAGGCAGACGACCGGAATCAGCATACCTCTCTCTGGTCACTGCTCTCTCTAACACAGCAGTCTCCAGCATACCAAATATTGAACCTTTAAAATAAGAAAGGAAATCAGTACAAATTTATAAAGCAGATTTTCTTACCTCCCAACCATTGTGTGCAGTTTATCTGTCCCGGCGGTGAATGAAATTTAAAAGATGAGATGCTTAATTTGGAATGATACTTCAAATCTTTGTCTTCCAACAGAGAAAATAGTTCTTGTTTTAGCCGGTAACTAACAGTAAGCAACAAAACTGAGGTCACCATGAAGCACAGACATACAGAACTCACTTAAACCCTGGAATCATTGCTCCCCCACCAACTATAAGAAGGTTCTCACAAAGTTCTTTTCTGCAATCTCTTGGGCACTATACACACCACAGATACAAAACAATTATGTGCTGATAATTTCTTATGCCTTACTCTTAAAACAGATTCAAGAATGGCTTGTTGAACTGACAAATCATCTGGGTTGAACATTACATCAGCTGAATGACTCCTGAAAATGAAACTTCTTTACAAACTGCAATGTGGTATTCTCATTTTAACTGTAAAGGCAATAATCTGTTCTCTTTCAGTAGAAAAGACTAACAAAAACTGTCATAGTTTAGAGAAGACAATTAGAAGACACTGATTCCACTATACACTATATATCGCTGTGCAACTGGATGAATAAAACAGGATTCACATTAAATATCTGAGCATACAATCTGGGGAGTCACATTTAATCTGGACCCAGGGGAGCCTGCCAGCACCCCTTGCAACATTATAAACTCTTCCAGCTGCTCCAATACTTCCCTTGTACCATACCTTATAGTACCATCCAGAGACAGTAAGAAATTTTCAGAGTAAAATGGATACTGTATGGATGATGGTGCTTGATCATTATCTTGGGATCGTACAAAGCAAGTTTTCACTGAAAACAAGACACAAAATTTCCTATTATAACACCCACAGCAGTTTTTACTTACCAATAATATTTTCTAGCTCAGCATCAATCACTTCATCTTGTAGTGTAGAGGCTGGTCTGATGTCATCTGGGTCAACTGTCACTTCACATTTCTCTGTGATCATTTGTTTAACACAGCTACAATAGGATGAAGGAGGCATATGAAAGAGGCAATAGAATAAATTAGTCTTTTCTGCTTTAAAAAAAGCGTATACCCCAGACAGCTCTGGGGAATTTTTTTGTTTAAGGGATGGAAAACTACTTGATTTAGGATGTCCTTTATAAAAGATGTCTCATACACAATTTTTAGGGGTGTCCTTTATGAGGGGATCCAGTGTAGTAGCATTGTATACAGTATGCACATTTCCTGTCTATTAAGGCACACTTGGGCCAAAATTTCCTAACCTTATTATGCAGGTGGCTGCACTAGACAAGTCACTTAATTGGTACACAAAATTAATGACAATTGTTACAATGGCAAGTTTAGACAGGTGACCTAATTACATTGTACCAGTACAATAGATTTCTTCAAACTACTTATCGTAGATGTATTAGCTGATTCTTGTTTGTAATCAGTAATGTAGAATTAAAATATTACCTTTGCACCTCTTCTGCAGCAAAGGGGATCACTTGCCAGGCATTGACAACAGGGATTCCTTCATATATCTATTATCACAGTTAAGAGAATAAAACATCCATACACTACTCCTCAGGATACAGGTAATATCTCTGTTTCTTTATACCCAACATCCACAACGAGAGCAGACTGTCGTCCAATTGCAAAAGTACATAATAGATGACTTGGCATAAACACCACATAAGACACCTACAGAGAGGTCAGTTTACTTTTGAGGATTTTAACAGAAATCTACACACATTTAACTGCTTAAATAGTGCATGTGCCAGAGCATTTCTGATAGCCATTGGGTTTACCAGCGACTCAACTATGATGACTCGACTGTCCTTGGGATTGGTGAGTAGATAGCTGAAAGGATTTATGAATGACAAAATATTACAATTGGCATGGATTACTTTAAGAAGATGTCTTTCATAAAAGAAGTCATCACTTTAGCCAATTTTTGTGGACTCCAAAGTAATTCCTTGTCCAGTACATTAACAGTCTGTGCAAGTGAAAAATGCATTCACAATTTTATTTATATACACTGACCTTTCCACTAAGTTTTAAGCGTGTTTTGCTGCGTATGATGAACCGAGGTGCTGGCTCCCCAGACATGCCAACTCTGAAAAATGACTCCACTTGGAACGCTTCATAGTGAAACAATTTGATACTTACTTTGTGTAGGTATGTCCAATATCTATCACTACACATCCCTTGTCTGTTAACAACGATGACCGGTGGGAAGAACTAGACACACTCATGTTTGGTTCTAATTAATTCGCACAGTTGCATCACGTGTGACTTCAAACTTTTGAAGCGGGAGTGTGGAATCATAGATATACTGAATGTGGAATAAAGAGTCATGAATTTCTCTGACCTGTTTCAACATTCAAATCAGTTATGTAAGTTTTCACCAAATGGACGGCACGTTTGTAGCTGCAGCCAGTGTCGTGTTGTGATACGAGACGTGGCAACTCTACAAATTGTCGCCATATTCACTTGCCTTGATCCTGTCCAGTACATCGAGTGGGCTTCAGATTCCGTTCACGTGATGTGTGGCATGTTTAAAAGAGGAATGGTGCAGGTACGTGTGCACCAGAGTACCATGCACTTACACAATACATCACTACATTTAGGTTTGGTCAATAGAAAATTCTGAATGGTTCTGCAAAATAGATGAAGGCATGGCTGGGGTGGTTGCTTGTCGCTGGGCACCAGATGCAAGACACATCCTTACTATGGCTGACTTTCAGTTACGGGTGACATTATGGTCACTGACTACAAAGACAGTGTCGTTTATCAAGAACCCAAAGAACCTTCACACAAATATGGACTTCAGTGGAGATGGTCGTATCATGGCAATGGTAGAAAGGAGAGACTGCAAAGATTATGTTAACATATTTGACTGCAGCATATGGAAACTTTGGCGACAATTCAGTGTTGATACAAAAGATTGTAAGGAGTTAAGGTGGTCACCAAATAACCAAGTCATATGTCTATGGGACTCACCCTTAGAGTACAACATTCTGATTTACTCTATTGATGGGCAGAACTTGGGGTCCTATTCTGCATACAGCAATGCACTTGGGACAAAGAAAGTAGCCTGGTCACCAAGTAGCCAGTTCCTAGCTATTGGTAGCTATGATGAAAAAGTTAGGATCATAAATCACTTGACTTGGAAGATGATTATTGAACATAAGCATCCGTCTACAGTGACTGCTAAATCTGCTGTTGTTTATGTCGAAGTGGAAAAGAGATTACCTAGGTCACAACTTGTCTCAGAGAGCAAGTATGAAGCACAGGAACCTCCCATAACTCTACAAGTCACAAAACCTGACCCTGATAAACCTAATCCCCCGATTGGAATTGGTGTAGTCCTCTTCAGTCCGGACAGTCGTTACCTAGTAACACGTAGTGATAACATGCCACATGCTGTGTGGGTGTGGGACATGGCAAGTATATCATTAGTTGCTCTACTTGTACACGCCAATCCTGTGAAGGTTGTTGAATGGGATCCCAAACAGCCACGACTTGCAATGTGTACAGGAACCAACAAGCTTTACATGTGGTCACCAGCTGGTTGCATTAGTGTTGTAGTTCCAGTAGACTCTCCTTTCAAAGTCAATAATATACACTGGCACCCTAATGGGAAAGTACTAGTTTTACTAGGAAAGACTCATTATTGTTTATGTACACTTGATAATGAGTAATCAAATAATTGTGATTGCAGTTATGACTTGTGTGAGTCTGAAGAATCATTTTCTGAGCTGCTAAATAAAACCATCATTGGGTAAGGTGATCCTTAGCAACAGTTGCAACTTACTGAGGTTTAAGGATTTCAGTTAAATCAACAAACGGTGGTACTATTATATAGTTTTCCTTCAAAGCCAGCTCGCTTTTCTCGTGTAGGGTTTGGCATTGATCAGATGACATGAAATAGAACTGCAGGGGCTTCTCGCCCACTCCCTCCACGGTCAGTCTACTTGGGTCATATTTACTGTTGTCGTCCAAGCCCAGAACTTTGTCTACGCTGTTTCCTTCGTTTAACAAACTTTCGACTTGGTCCCAATTCTCTGCAGCCATAGACTGGCAACTATAGATCAGATAAATTGAATGTTCACGTGATAATTTACGTTGCGGGAATCCCTAAGATGGCGGTATGTAAAGTTGCGCGTAGTTACAAAGATTGGGTTCTGGGGACGAATTGTTGAAGGCGCTTAGCAGATATGGATAAAGGTACTTGTATGAGTGCTGTCAGACCAATTTTTTCATGCATTTGTTATGACATCACTTGTGTCCGCCGGCTTGTCACTGACTCACTGATACGCGTGAAGCTCTGCTCAGTGTACAACCATAACTCAGCCTGCAGTAAGTGCATGTGAGTGCAGCGCCAATCTGCATGATCATGTTAATGATACTGAATGTAAAGTTTGCAGAGAGCCGCTTTACGATATTAAAAAAAAGGGGGGGAATCACAGTATTAGGTGCATAATACGATATAATTTTTTTAATATCGTATTATGCACCTAATACTGTGATTCCCCCTTTTTTTCCTGGGCACACCAGCTGTGCTGACTGCCCAGTAATCATAAATAAATAAATGCATCTCGTTCTGCATCGCTAATTAGCCATCGAGTACCCTTCAATAGTTTTACTATTACGTTAGCATGTGTGCAGTTTTGCAATTCCTGTTGCTGTGGGGGGTCATTACCCATATATGGATGAAAATAATTTGTATAGCTATCCCAGCCTTGGGTGTATACCTATAACTAACTATACATGTTGGTATAGAGGGTATCCGTTTGACATCTAAATATTTTCTGTATAATCACATGTTATCTTCATCAAGTTGTGAGCCAAAGAATGTTGGCAGAAAATGAGGAAGTTGTGATGTAGTTCATTACTCGTTTGCTTAGTAATATTGCTTCACAGTTGGAAGAAATAGGACCATGAACTCCAGGAGTTTGTACCACAAAGTTCCCTTTCTCCTCTTGAATTATATAAGTAACTCACTTAGCAAAGCAATATTTTATGGTCTTTCTTCAATTGTGCACAATGTCACTCGCATGGGAGCCATTGAATTTTTCCTCATGTAAAAACATGGCATTTAATAACCGTTACTAACTTGAAATGACATAAATGGATATATTGTGTGCACTTATAAACAAATCATGGTATTACAGTGTAGTGTAAATTCTTTGTCAAGGTCCTATGGCTTCCCTCAAACACAAGCATTAAGATAGCTTCAACAACTCAAAGCTTACCCTGTTGGTGTCTTTATTAGACAGCTTAATTAAAACTGCCCACACATTAAAATTCGTTATTTGTGTATACATGTGGATGGACACATGCACATCCTGTTCCTGGAGCAACTGTAGTAGACACAAACCTCGTAGCCATCCTCTGATGTAGGGCATGCACCCTTGCAAAAAAATGTTATTTTATGCAGTTATATATCTTGACATGCTGTCTGTAGCTGAGTTGTTGTGATTATACTAAGGCTTTATGTTTCATGTGTTTGTACTCATTGTGTACAGTTCAATATCAATATACATTAGAATACTTATATATTGGTCTTTTGTTATTCAGCTAAGTGAAACTTCATTGTTTTCTTTACAAACCTATATTACTAAACAATGAAAACAGAGAGCATGCTTTGTTCACATGTGTTTTCACATACAGCTGTATACTTACAGGTGTTGGATACTCTGATAGGGAGAGGAATATTGGGATACAAGCTCCTCCCCTTACAAAGCTTGTGAAGAGTATTCTGCAAAGATACCCTGAAGGCGGCCAAATATTAAAGGTACTGTATTTCTGCATTCTACCATACCGTAAAATCAGGTTGTTAAGCGCATGCGCTTATAATTTTTGGAGAAAACTTTTTGTAAAAATCATACTATCTGTTAGACGCATACGCCTAATAAATAATTATGGTGAGTGTATCTACGTTGTAATAGAGTAGTTAGTAGCTTGTGCCGGTAACCACACCAGTGTGTAAAGATATTTGACTTCATTTCTGGGCGAAATCCTTCGTGATAAACGAGATTATCACTATCCAGATGGCTGATTTGCTGTATACATAGTGAAGGGAGACCTCAAGGGAGACATAAGTGCTTGAGGAGACATTAATTTTTCAGTATTTTCAGCTTTTCTTACCGTTTTTTGCTGTGTGTAACTTGATCGTTGCATTTGGCCATGTGCGCTTATCATCCATGGTTCGTTACAAGAAATGTGTATGCGCTTAACAAATAATATGCGCTTAATAGATACATGCGCTTAACAACCCGACTCTACAGTATAACAACAAAATCTTGTGGTAGACTAAGTTTGGCGAATTGGTGAACCGCCAAATATTAAATTTATCAATAGGCAGGTTATATAGAACCGGTACCGGTTACGCTGTTTTGCCGGCTATTTTGCCGGCAGTGGAGGGTATAATACTTAGAATGTTACGTGCATTAAAAAAAACATGTACAAAAACCTAAGAAAGCGAAAAAAAAAAGTTGTCTAAGCGAGGGTTCGAACCCGGGCATCCGTACTCATAAGCAATGTTTGTAATGATTATACCACCGGTGCTGCAGCTAGTCATATTATTTAGTTTCTACGTTATAAACATCCAACTGAAGTGACTTCTATATATAACAAGAGTGAAGAAGAAACCAAAGCTGAACCCTAGCCTACCCCTAACGCTAAGGAACTACTTTTCGCATCCCCTAAAGTTGAATGCTCGGGGCAACCTACTAGTGCCGGCACAATAGCCGTTAGTGTTTGCAATCCGGTACCGGCTAAATATACACTTCGTTATCAATATTATTTTCATACCTTGTGTCCAAGCTAGTAGGTTTTGACAAACCAAGTATGGCTTCGTATATACTACTTAAACACACGTAAATTAGTGTGGTCCCAAGCATACAAATAGGTGTGGCTCATGACAGAAGCTGCCGTCTAGTCTACCGTAAGACTAGACTAGAACTCTTACTCAGTTAGTGGGTGTGGCTCCACATAAAC
This sequence comes from Dysidea avara, assembly GCF_963678975.1. Lineage (NCBI taxonomy): Eukaryota > Metazoa > Porifera > Demospongiae > Dictyoceratida > Dysideidae > Dysidea > Dysidea avara. The sequence continues at coordinate 11,955,775 of NC_089281.1, forward strand.
TTGCAGACAGCAACAGACATGGATCCATGCATAGCCATGGATAAATTGGTGACAGAAACACATGATCCTGATAAGTGGGCATGGCCCACAAAGAAATTGGGCTGCAATAGGACCTGGATAAAGCAGGTCAGACCTAGATGACCCAACCTAATTTCAATCATGAAAGCAACCTGACCAGACTGATGCATGCAGTGACTGAATCCATAAGATAACACAAAAAGGATTGTACAACATACACACTTCGTCCTTCTGTCAGTTTATACCACGTACAACCTCACGTGTAACAATGCACTGCCAATTTTTCTGTGAGCATTTCGCCAAATTAAATTTTCACCAAATACAATTTTATAGCCAACCATATTAGTTTCACCAATATTTGTTGTTATATAGTATTTGCTGCAAAGAAGTTTTAAAACATTTTACTGCAGCAGCAGCAAAGTTACCCATACAACCATACATATACATTGATGATACGCATGGCTTCTGTTTGTTTTATATAGTCATACTAACTAGAGATAGTAACTTCAAGTTGATGTTTAAGCAGGTATATTATTAAAATAATAAAATTTCAAAAATTTTAGAGATGAGTAAGTACTAATTTTAGCGAACTACATTCCATAATCAAAATGTGTTCCATAATTGGAAGACTACATTTATTATCAAAATTCAATCCTTTTGAGCATCATCTTGTATGCCTATAGTAAAGCAATGCAGAACTTTCTGGCCTTGAAAACTTTCTGCATTGTATAGTTAAAATGTAATTAGTAAAAATGGTTCCAAGTTTGAGACTGCTTATGTATTGCCAAAAATTGTAATTCTGGCTACTTGAAAGTTGCCAAAGGTACTATAGAATCTTTTAGATACAAGAAGTTGTAATTTTTGTGTGATATAGGATATTTTCCTATCACGATTATTGCACACAATATATCATGATTACGATATATATCACGATATACAACTCATCCCTCAGCTTGTGTATTTACACTGATGACACTTGTAGCACTGATGTACTAGAAGTACAATGCGATATGTGACACTTTTATGCCTCAGATCAAAGGAATTCCAGGGGATACATTTGCCATGTATACCTCAACACAGGGAGACATCTAAACGTACACTGGTGTACATTGAAATGTATCCCAGGAAAGTGGTTGCACTTCTAAAAGAGCAAGCCACTTTCATCAAAGCAAGTATATGGCCTTGATGTGGATGAGGTAGTGGTACCACCGTCTGTTTGTTTTATACAAGCTCAGACTGAAATCGATTGTGGGAATAAATCAATGCTCACGTGATGGTTACCACAAATTGAAGTGTTGCCAGAAGCAGCAGTCAAATGAAAGCGTTTGGTATCCTTGCCGTTCTACAAATTGGAAAATGTTACTTAAAGGTGAGAACTAGTCTTACAGTGCATTCCCAAGCATTTCGACACGCCCACATTATGTACGACACAAGTTAACTGCTCTATAATGAAACTTACCCCTTTAGGTTTTTAGTATACGTTGTGATTAGTCTTTAAACAACACGAAAGCATTAAAACACTTGTAACTTCCTGGAAATTTGCCCTGTTTGACTTTCCATGATATCCATAGGACTCCTCTGTTTATTGTAACAATCGTAGCTACAACGTTACTTGCTGCCTAACCATAATCGAATCTTTCAGGCGTGGATATATAACAAATCCAGTGATTCCACTCGTATTGGCATTAAGGCTATCAGCCTTAATGGAAGTGTTACATATTAACTGTAACATGGACACTCGTGATTTTCCTGAAATGTATGCCCGCAGTCCTCGGGCTGCTCCATCAGACTTTGGGCATACATTTCTGGCAAATCACTCATGCCCATGTTACAACTATAAAATGATACATGACTAGCATACAACATTGCATACTCTTTTATTAAAAAAAGTACAGTGTACAATGACATCTTTGGTATATTTTCTCTAATTATTGCTAAAATCTATACCTAGGCTTATATCACAATATAAAGTCATATCACAATATAAAACATTTATCATGATATATATATCGATATATATCACGTATCACACATCACTAGTTCCAAGCAATAATAAGCAGTGAAACAGAACTATGTGGGAAAATCACTATTTTGTGCTTAAAACTTATTTCATTTTTAAAAGTAATGATTTTTAAATATGCACACAATTTATGTTCACTTTTTCTGTTATAGCATATAGCTATGATGTGCATGTTGGACTGTTCTATTAGAATACTATACATGCAATGGTGTACAACTGTTGCCAGGGCCTGATGTCTATGTGGAACAATAGCATACCTTAGTATGCAAAGCATGTCAAACTTGTGGGCATGTCCACTTAGGAAATGTTTTATATCCGGCCCTCTGAAATTGAATCTGGGAACAGAATACTATTGTTTGACTGCTGTCTCAATATTGATGTTTACTAAATGCATGCCACTCCCCCAGGAAATTTTCTCTCTGAAATTGAATTTGAGAGTGATTTCAGCAGTTTATTAGATTTATATATATATTATAGTTATAACACGCTTACGAGGGATATGACTTAAATATACACACGATTCACGAGAGCGCGCAGCGCTCGAGTGAGAGTGCGTATATTTAGTCATATCCCGAGTAATCGTGTTATAACTGTTATATTCTACACCTCACTAGATGAAAACGATTTTAGATAGTAAGTTATAGTGAAACAGCACCTCCTGGAAATGGAAATCAATAGAAATTCTTGATGGATCAGACGTTTTACACTTTTAACGGTGCCATGCCCACATAGTCGCGATTAGTGAGTTATCCACGAAGGAGACAAGAGTTCATTGAAACTTGTTCCTGAGGTGAATAATTGTTGCTTGATTTAGGCGCTTGTTATTAGAGACTTGTTTACCGTTTAGATAAGGATTTCGCGGAATGTGTGAAGTTACACCATATATGGTAAACGTAGCCACAAAGCGTGGTATATCAGTTATATACCACAGTTTGCTGTGGTATATCAGTTATATACCACAGCGCGGCACTTTTGATCTCAACCACAGGTGTGGTATATATATATATACCACTTTAGCGTGGGCGTTCAAAGGCGCCGCTCGGTGTTTAACTCACATATTTCCCGGGCAATATCATGTGAAAGCGGTTTGCCAATGACTTTGATACCCAGCCAGTTCAAAGAATCGGTGCGCTTTGACTCATTATATTGAGTGACATAGAGCTTTGTATTGTGGGACTCGTTTTTGTAGTAGTTGCTAAGCTTAGCACATTTGTTAAGATAGGGTAGTTGGTTGTTACTAAAGGTTAATGAAGGCATTAAATAATTGTTTGGGTGATTGTGGATGCGTATTTCTACCCACCGCGTATCAGCCTTTGAACAGACCACGGAACAGCAAAGCTACTACTACTACGTTGAAATAGGTTAGTCACTTACAGTCCTAAGTACCTAACTTAATATAATAACTTACTTACTGTCCCAATAGCGAAGTTAGTTGGCTTAACTTAGTACAAAAATGATAACAATATAAACTCCATCCCACAATCGCAAGTTTTCTAACATTGTGTGTTGAAGCATAGTAACATATTAATGATGTTTTAACGTATGGAGAATGTTTTGATGGCTATTAGCCCACGCTATTAAAACCACGATCGATCTTCAGATGCTACTGTATAAAACAAATGGGATGAGTTCTCATTAGTTCTTTCACCTATTAGGTGAGTGCGCCCCAAGTGATATATATCACTTGTACCATGGCTGCTTGGGATTTTGCTGACATATACACCCGCAGCCCTCGGGCCTGCGGCCCTTGGGCTTTGGGTGTATATATCAGCAAAATCCCTCGCAGCCATGGTATAACTATTACATACTACCTCTTATTCTCATTAATGCATTCCAAGCATTCTCAGAAATCGTTTGATTTCTTTGATGAAACTGTGTGATCTCCTCTCCTTTAATATAGCGACACTTCACAGGATCGATAGTGGGTTTTAGTTTTTGTAAAGTGAGCCAAGGCATAGATCATGGACTTGGGGAAGAAGATAGTTCATTGTTTTACTGAATGAAGAAGGTCACAGGTTAGTTTATATTAAACATGATACATTCAATAGTCACGTGGAGATGTCCCACGGACACTGGGTGTAGCGCTTAATTGATTTGGCCATTAGTGTTAATAGTATTCACTACTTTAGTTTATTCATGGCTAGTAAAGTAAGTACTTTAGTGTAGTTGAATCGTCTTTACATTGCCGTTTTGACACCTGGTGCGATGTCACACACGCGTAGTGACTGGGCGTGGCGCTTAATTGGCTAGGCCACAATCGAAAGTCACATGGTCCCATATAAATACACTCGCAAAGCATTCCAGCAGTTTCCATGTACACTTGCAGGTGATTCACCCAAGTGGAATACATTAGAATACATGGGCACTTGTGATTTGCCTGAAATATACTATTTTGATCTTGCTGCTGATCTTGCTGCTGGTCTCGAGTAAACTTCTGGTAAAGGTATCCCACAGATACACTTGTAGATCATTAAGGGTCATGGTTACCATCATAGGTGGATCTGAGGGAGGCCTTTGCCCCCATTCTCTTGTCCCCCTTAGACTCACAGGACTACATTGGTACCAGAAACAGGAATCATACATTCACACTGTATTCAGAAGTACAGAAAGCCAACAGGGAAATAGAAGACAACAGTTATAAATGCACTTTACTGTTATAAACTGTACACTGTGAAGAAAATGAGACAAAAAAAAGTTTGAATTTTTGTGCTAAAGATCAAGATACTCTAATAGAGCAGTCACTACTCTAATAGAAGAGTCACAATTCTAATGTCCTAACTGACATACTACCTTACGTTTAGTAGACTTTACCATCAAACAGGTTTATCTAACCAATTTTATATACTTTGAAATGCATGCATTTTGTTAGCTAAATAGCTATCAAAAATGCTCCCAAATTCAAACCTATAGGAGGTCTAATTTTAAATATTTTCTCAGAAGATATCCAACTAAAGTCTTAGAAAGTGTATGCCCTTCATTCATCCAGTTATACCAAGCAAAGTATACAAATGAATATAACTTGTGTTCTAGAGTGGAATAAACACTATAACTTCTTGCCCCCCTCAGCCCCCCCAGCAGTGTCTCCTAGATCTACCTATGGTTACCATGCTCTGTTTTCTCTAAGTGTAACTATCTGCTCCCTCTTACAGTAGCACAAGTGATTTGTGGTATCTATTTACACACCTGCACAGAAATGTGTTGATAAGAAAATTAACACCTTGGTAATGGTTTCCTGACTTTCCTGCATGAAGAAGTGATGGTGAGAAGAATTAAAGGTGAAAGGTAAAGACAAGTTGCAAAGACTGCATAGTTGTCAGAGCCACAAAAGACATGTAGTGGAAGTTGTGCGATGTGAATGGAGAACAGTACTCCAAAGTAGGAAGTTATGTGGGCTGGCTGTCTATTACAAAGTGTTCAAACATCATTAACTGTATGCACACTAGCATGTGAAGTATGCCAACATCAGGGGGGTATGCCCTCCCACAGGGAAATGTTGAAATCCTGAGATTGAATCTGAGAGTGTTTTCAGTGGTACATGTGTAGATACTATTATGGCAGTAAATGAAGCATTTGAGATAGACTCATGCTCTTGATTTTGATCTTAATGGACACAAATTGAATAAATTGTATAGCAGAACTGTCAGCTGAATTTCTATTAGAGTAGTTAGGTGACTGCTTTTATTGGAGTATGTCAATCTTGTGCACTTCCAGTACTAATTTACATAGTATCCATTCTGCATATTCTGCATAACCTTTAGCACATATCAGGCAAAGTAAGTTGGCTATGACTAAAAACAGGTGCAGTTGCAGTACTTTTAGTAACTGGGGATTAGAAAAAGTAAGAGACATTGCCCCTCCACTCTTCAAATTGGATAAGGAGGAGGCTCCCCTCTTCCTATTTCTGTGCCCCTAAGTTTGCGTATTTGGTAGATAAGTTTAAAGTAACTTCCCAGATCCTCTGTATTTATTGCCAAACCATTCACTTACAGTATACAATGTATGTGTATATTTTTTGTTGTTGTTGTTTTTTTTTTGTTTTTTTTGGAGATGAATCTGACTGAATATACAATTCTCCACAGGAGTTAATACAAAACGCTGATGATGCTGGTGCTACTGAAATCAAATTCATGATTGATCCTCGACGTCACAGCACTGATGGATTGTGGCTACCAGGATTGGCAAAGTTCCAGGGTCCAGCCTTGCTGTCCTGGAATAATGCTCAGTTCACTGAAAATGACTGGGAGTCTATCTCAAAAATACATCAAAGCTTAAAAGATACCGACCCGATGAAAGTTGGACGTTTTGGGTTAGGATTTATATCCATCCACCACATTACTGGTAAGTGTTTACTGTATGTAGTGTAGTGGCCTCACATACAGTACCGCCCAGAGGTAACGTTACACTCACAAGTAGTTGACACTCATATGGCCCATTGTCGACCCGCTAGTTTCTTTGGCATGTGTGCGCTAGCTAACTCACCATGTATAGCCACGACACACGAGCTCCCTCGGGTGGCTGCTCCAGTAACCACGTGCGTTCGCACGTGACGTATTCCAGTCGTTTGTCATGTCAAGTCGTGGCCTGGATTTGAGCACTCATGAGGGATTGTAACATTACCTCTGGGTGGTACTGTACTGTGTGTGTAATTCCCCTTTAATGTAATTCCTCTTTAATGAGTAAATGATACATGATTTTGCATATTTTGCAGTTGATATGGCTAAAGCAGAATTTTATATGAAATTTCCTACAGTAACAATAGTGTTATATTTGCTGTTTGCAAAAGGACTGGACTTATACTGTAAATAAACAGTTAACAATGTTAACGCATGGTGGCTTTTTATTAGTGTAGGGCTATGGCTTTTAGTATGGTTGGAGTGTCATGCAGACTTAATTTGCTTGGGAAAATGGTTTTGCAATAATCCTCTGTGTTTATTCTTCACAGCCATCATCAACTTCTGCAACCAAGTGATATATGAAAGTTTGCTCAAAAGCTCTATTAAAATGTTTGGTTGTTCTATTAGAGCATATTGATCTTCGTAGCTGATTACCAACTTCACAGCCCAATCCTTTCAACAGACTGTATCAAGACACATGGTAGTGTGTCATGTAACGGAGAAAGCCAGTACGCCACACCATGCTAGATCTATGTACCAATAGAAATTCTAAAGCATTTTACATGCATTGGCAGGAATTATTAATGGCAAACAAAAAGAATATTACTACAGTCTTGCTACATCCAATGTTTTTTTATTAACTGCATAAAAATCACTTGTTATATGCTATAGTTAGGCAGGCACATCTGCTTAATAAAATATCGCTAAAAATGCTAACATAATTTATATTTTGCCTAATAAAAAACCTTGTCATGAATGTTAATGGCTTTACTCTCCTGAATTATTTGGGAGTTCAGTTTCTTCATATGGAGCATGAGTTCCATACTATAGAAAGCAGTTTTGCTTGGTAAACATAGTGAAATCCATGTTATTATTGACCATGTTCCACATGAACTTTCAAGCCTTGCACATTTTATAAACCTCTAACATTTCTTCTCTTGTATAGCTGCATCAACTATGATTAAGCACGGGAAACGAGTATGCACTTAATATACATATGCGCTTAACAAACAGACTCTACAGTACAGTGGTTTTATAATTTATAATGCCATAAATAACACCTGGAAGTTTGGATACTGTATTGACACATAATATACACGAACCTTACTTTAGAAGGTTGAGAAACCATTACAGACACAAGATTTGCTAATAAAGCCATCTATACCAAAATAAAAAAAGATGCAGCCCTAAAAAGAAAAAGATGCAGAAAAAGAAAAGACCGGGATGAAAAGTTGTGAAATTAAAGGTGATAGCCAAGAAATGGTTGCAATGATGTTTTTGTCAATAAATATTTAAATGATGTGGTGCTGCTGTCATTCTTTGTAGCCAATTCTTGGCTGCCACCTTGATTTTTGCATTTACAAGCCAAAATCCAGCCTACAGCCAGCTTTGGTGCTAGTCTCGCGTAGCCAGACCTTCTACGCGCCAGGCGCTTATCGATTTTTAGATTATAAGCGCTGGCTGTAGATGGTCTGGTGACATCAGCACATATTAGTCGTTCCAGCGCAGTATTTGTACGCTAGCCAATTAAGTGCATTCTAATGACGTATGTGCTGGAAAAAGTTCTTGATTTGTGTAATAAAGTGAACGAACTCTTTCCGCGTTTGGAAGGATAGAATTAAATGGCTGACTTGATGGATGTAGGCAAAGATGCCCTCGAAGATGAGGTGATTAAAATCGCTGTTGACAAAGCCGCCAAACATCTAGGCTACAATGAAGTCAAAGATCTACAGATGAAAGTGATTTCCGAGGTTTTAAGCGGTCATGACGTCTTCGCAGTGCTGCCCACAGGATATGGAAAAAGCCTTTGTTACGGTTGTTTACCTTTAGCGTTTGATGAAATATTCAAGCCTATCAAGCCGTCAATTGTCTGTGTTATATCTCCACTAACAGCTATTATTGAAGATCAGGTATATTGAACTAGCTACTTTTTAAAATTATAGCTACTGAATGAATAAAGTGTGTAATAATAGCTAACTGTCATGTATTCAGTGAAGTTTTTTTACACAACTATAGGTTCAATCATTCTCATCCAAAGGTTTGTCTGTAGGATGTGTGTTGCGCGGTACCAATGTGTCCATTCTGGAAGGAGTTGCCAATGGAGAGTTTCAGCTAATATTCTTTACTCCCTAAGCAATACTGAATCACAAAAGATGGCATAACCTTTTATGTAGTGATGTATATAAGGAGAGACTTCAATTTGTAGTCATAGATGAAGCACACACTGTGATAAAATGGTAGTTACTTAGATAAGTAAACATGTGCATAGTTTCCGTTTACTACATAGGGGTGATACATTTAGAAGAACTCTTTCGAGAATTGGTGAACTGAAAAGTATTGTTTCCAGTCATGTTCGATTTATGGCACTGACTGCAACTGCATCAAAGGAACTGAGGAGAAAGGCTTCTGATGCAATCTGCTTAGATAACCCAAGTGTAGTTGCTGTTTCTCCATGTAAGAGGAACATTGCCTATGCAGTGTCAAATTTTACAACCATCAGTGAAATGTTTGGCCCCATTCTAGAAGAACTAAAAGTAAAGCTGACATCAATGGGAAGAATCATTATCTATTGCCGACAATGTCAAGATTGTAGCAGCCTGTATTCCCTTTTCAAGGTTGGATTAGGTGAACACTTTACCCACCCCATTGATGCACCTGAAGAACTATCTAAGTATCGACTGGTGGAGATGTTTACGAGCGACACAGATGCTGAAGTAAAGACGCAGATAATTCAATCCTTTGGTTCTGCATAATTTCCACTGAGAATTGTATGTGCTATTGTCGTGTTTAGTATGGGTGTTGACACTCCTGACATCCATCGTATAATTCACTATGGACCGCCAAGTGACATTCACTCTTATAATCCAAGAGATAGGGAGAGGTGGAAGAGACGGAAACCTAACAGCAGCAGTTTTGCTGAAAGCAAGCAAGTTCAATCGCTATTGTGATAAGGACATTTTGGGATACATTAACAATAAAACAAAATGCCGATGAGATGTACTTTTCAAAGATACTGACAACTATGTTCACATTGACATGGGCAAGAAATGCCTGTGTTGTGACATTTGTAAATTGCAGTGTGACTGCGGATCATGTGAAACCTTCATATAATTATCAGTGTGTATTATTTTATTTCATAAATTCCATATTCTGATTATTTATCAAAGTAACATTTAGCATGGTCATGTATCCATTCGATGATGCTATTTTGTGGCTTGACATGGAGCGGGTCACGAGGATTACTGAAAGAGCGGTGCTTCCTGTTGGACTTTCTTTCAAATACAGATTGTCTCTGCAAGGTTTCCAAAATCATTTTAAAGTCTTTCTCACTACTTGTTTCAGGGTGTAGAGAAGAGTTCGCATTTACAGAATTGTCACTGTCAAAGCCATTTAAAACGGGTTGAATGGTTCCAAGTGCTTGTGCTACCTGGCATATAGCACTTTCTGTTTTATTGGCTCCTAAATGGGAGATGCTGTTTTTGCACAATCCATTTAAATGTTCCCAATGCAAATCATTGGGAATATTCTTGCCTGGTTGTCCATGAGTATTTATGAACCTGCCCCAAATTAATTCTTCGGCAAGACGTGGACTTAACAAAAAATCATGTTGCAACAACAAATTCAGGGTTTCAATAGAATAATTAGTCCTACCAGAACTTAAAAACATTGGCAGCATATACCTGTAACACCTTAAAACTCGTAAGCCGTCTCCCTCCTTGATGGCATCCCTGAATTCCATGTAAAAACATCCAAGTGTTAAATTTGTGGCATAGGTATAGACACCATCATCAAATTTAGGTGACATGGTCCTAGAAGAGTCAGATGATGTAGTAGTCCCAGGTGATGTGGTCTTATAATCTGGATGCATGTAAGACTCAACCAAGGAACTAGAAATATGGTCGATTATAGCCTTCCGCTTTTCTGCTGTCTCAGTCCACGTTTCATCCCCTTGAGGAGCGAATTCTTTTGAAGGCGTACCACGTACAGATGTCAATTTCAGCATTTTCATAGCTGCAGCTACTATATGGGCTTCAATTGCAACAAGAAAAAAATCTTCACAGGGATCAAAACTGTCAATTGGTTTTCTCTTCACATTCGTCCTTCCTGTAAGATTTCTTAGTTGGTACAAAGTACCATACTGAGATGCTGACTTCGATGAGTAATAGTACTTCCATATCACCTATACAAAACAAATGCATTACTGTGTTAGATGCACCATACACCACTCACTCCAAGGAAGTTTGCTTTTGTGTGCCAATCCTCAATCACAGGGACAATTCCCACCAACAATTTCTCTGGTGTTTGTGCATTCATTTTCCCCCGAATGGCACTCCTGGCTCTTGCTGCAGTCAACTGGTCCCCTCCAAGTAAAGTCTGTCTCATGTTTGCCTTTTCTATTTTCTCTACCACCCCAGTACTTACTGCTCTTTCAACACAGTAGGTAGACTACAGAATGTACTTATGAAGTTGGGTTAGAATTGCGATCATCCCATCACTAGTGTTCTCATTCTGAAGAATGACACCTAGGGGAACCTACAGAAACAAAGGTTTATGTAATATAATTAAGATACTAACCACTTCTGATTTACTGCTCATCTCAGTGTAATACTTATGTTGGATATGCCACTCAATGACACCATCAAAACTGAGCTTTAAAAAATCTAAATACCGAAACAACACCCTGGATACTAAAGTTGCAATGTTCTCCTTGATCTTGATGTCATCGCCTAGCCTTGGTAACACTGAATTAGGGTATACTGACTTGACGTAAGTTCAGATATGTGGACACTGACATCTGACAGATGTGATACATCAACTCGATTTGCCACAGCGTATGTGTGAAAATAGTGAAGGGACCGATTCTTTCTATCAGACCGCAAGTGACGCCTACGAACACTTTTGTTGATATTGTCTCCACACAGATGAAAGCCTTTGTGTCTTGCTTGCTGAGGAATTCCTGGTAACATCTTCACTATATGTGATGGTTCCAAAACTTCAGGATGACGAACAATCAGTGGGATCTGTTTGCTTGACCTCACTATATCAATGTCATCATCTGTACTTGATAAACTACAAGCTTCATTGTCAGACTCAACAAAGCCATCAGACGAAAATTCACTGGAGTCACCTTCTTCACTGGATGATTCAGAGCTATGTTCAGAGTCAGACAGTTCATAGTCTTCTTCTCTCTCTTTGTAAGCTGGAACTGGAAGGCTTTCAAGATCTAATATAAATGAATCTCTCCATCCTTTTACTGCCTTGTCATGGTGCTGTCCTAATTGTTTCACTAATCTCACAGTGGACCTGTGGGACACTGAAAGGCATAGCTTTTGCAACCTCTTGTAAACCTATACAGTCACATGTATATAAGTGGCATAGGATATGTGTACAATATTCTGCTTACTTGTTTACCACTGTGCCCTGCATACAGAATAGCTGAGATCAGCTTCTGAACCACACTCATTTCATCATATCTGAACTTCAGTAGTATTGCAGCACACATTCCCTTTACTCCATCTCTGTTACGTCTGCCATGCCTCGTCTGTGTAGCATAGTTCAAAATAGTCATCAAGGTCGGTGCGTGAGTGCTAAGCTCATCCAACAACTTGCTCCGCTCAAAATTTAATGGAGAGCTATTCTGTAGAACTGACTTCACAGAATGAGAGCACATCTTTTTAATTTCATCACGCACTGCCATTGCCACCTTGTTCACAGAATAGTCCTTAATATTCTCATCTTCAAAACAGTGGTCAGCAACTCCTGTCCAAAAACGTTTATATGATCAAACTCACAATATAAAATACCTTTCTTATGTCCTCTAGCAGCTGATACACTGATGCTCCTCCTGTGAGGTGTGTCAAGGTTGTAACTCTTGACATAATTTTTGTATCCAACTGTCAGCTACAGATTCACTAATAATTACTAATATATATGTAAAAAACTCACATTTGAAAATTGTATGGATGTATCTTGATCGCTATCAATAACAACAGGACGGTTTAATGCTTGCCGTTTCCTTGCTTGTGGTTGTACACCCACTGCAGGTCTCTTCCTAGTAGGGGTTGCTGTCTCTGCACGACCCTGTGTATCATCTTGCTCCTCAGTCTGTTCCTCCTCATGTTCTTCACTCTGTTCAATCCAATTTAGCTTGAGAACTGCATTATTCAGCTTTTTCTTCAGCTCAGTAAACTTCAAAGCATACTTGTCATAGTCATTGAAGCAATTACGACACATTTTCGTATTGTTGCGTATCATTACAGGAGCAGTAGTCACTTTGCTAGCCAAATCAATCCACAAACCACAGACTCGTTCGCATACCTCAAGGGAATGGCCCTTAGACAACTCTCCTAAGTTTCTTCGTATCTTAGGGTGAGAGATCAAGTCGAATCCACAAGCAACACATATCATTGAGTTGTCTTTTTCATGGTTCGAGCTGGACTGAACTCCCTCCGCGTCTGCCATTTTGTTTGTAATGGGCATGCATCAATTCTCCAATTAACATTCCGCCGGAACGACTAATATGTGCTGATGTCACCAGACCATCTACAGCCGGTGCTTATAATCTAAAAATCGATAATCGCCTGGCGCGTAGAAGGTCTGGCTACGCGAGACTACTTTGGTGCTTGCACGTGTCATTTTTTTCTACAGGAAGAATATTTTTTCTTGTGTGAATGTTACAGGCAAGGCTGCCCACAGGGGGGGGGGGAGGGGGCATTTTGCCCTGGACCCCAGCCTGGCCCTTGAATACCTCTTTAAAAGATCGATATACTCTAATAGAGCAGTCAGTTCTATATACTCTAATAGAGCAGTCACAGTATTCTTCAGAGGAGCAGTATAGCAAGCTTATAAATAAGGAGATATGGTTGGTGAGGGGTAGATATTGTCATTGTCAGCATGTAATGACCTTTTTTTTTGGGTCTTCAACTTACAGCTTGGATGATCTTTGTGATTCATAATGGCAACCTCCTTGCCCCTGGGGCCCCACTTTAACTCTTTGCCCTGGGCCCCTTAATTTCTCTGGGCGGCCCTGGTTACAGGTGTATAAACCAACTGTATACACTGAATGCTCTATTAGAGAGACTGCACTATTAGAGTGTCTTGATCAAGCGGTTTCTGGTTTTTGCATTGTATCTCAATGCTTTTATCTGGTTTCTTCTAAACCACCATCAATTTCATCCCATGCCCTTCGGTGGCTTGCCTGGCAGGTGTAACAACCAATTGTTTTTGTTTGTAACATGAACTCCATACACATTTTCTCAATTTCTTTAATTTAAACCCCCAATTATTACATTACTATATGGTTACTTCATCTACAGACTAATTGTTCAGTTTTCAACTCATTGTTTTAGCAGTTTACATGAATAATTGGTTATATTTCTGTTTAGTTTCACATGAACATTGGTATTAAAATTTGCTTTTAAATACTCTTTGCATGTATTGAAATTCAACCACATCAGATAATGCTTTTACTATTATTTGTGAAAAGGAAATTTGTTTGTTCGTATCTTGGGCAATTATATCACAATTTGGCATGTGGGTTGCCCTACCTGACAAGCAACCCCACTGTAAAAAGTACCTCATTTTGACTGATAGTGATAAAGGAGCTTTGAGCTGCATATGGATAAAAGTCACATTTTTGGTTTTGCTATTAATAACACATTGGTGTGGTGCACTGGCTTAGGCTGCACTATCATGTGTCTTACATACCACATAGCAGGGGGGTGGAGGTTGTGATTTTCGCGGAGCGGCAGCTATCCACAAAATTGTCCCCCTCAAAATTTGTAGCTTAATCAAAATGGCATTGTTTAAGTATTATAAATTCAGCAAAGATCCTAAAGAAGCTAAATTTCCCCCATTTTTGAATGGTAGCAATACACAAAAAGATTCTCCCCCTGCTATGCAGTATTATTTGGGTTTAACGCATTGTTTGTGCCATATAACTTAAAAACAAGTAGAAGGAATTAGGAATTTTAGAAAAAGTAGTGAAGCAAGGGAACAGCTAAAAAGTGGTGAAACAAGGAATGCTGCAGATATACTAGTGGACTTACAATCCCTAAACTTCAGTCTATAACCATGACTGAAATAAGGGTTTAACGTCCATATCTACAGGTAGGGGAAACTTTCCTCAAGCTATTCCCTTGTCAATTGTTTCGCTGGAAATTTTTTTAAATTCCATAGAAACTTTTTTAAAAGGTGTGGGCTGGTCTGAAGACATTATTGGGCTTGGATGTGCCTAATCAATGCTGCCAAGCTGTCATGAAGGGAAAATTGAGACTGATTTTAGGGTGATACTTTTGGCTAGAAAAGCCCAGTTCTTCATGACCCCTAGTACACTGTACTGTATGTGATAGTGTACACTTTATATTGTATCCATAAAGTACCACAGTGTAGTATTAATAGAGGGTGCAATAAATACGACACGTTATATTTGTTAGTATTATATATAGCTACATGACACTGAAATTATTTCGTTGATTCACAGATTTGCCATTCATCCTCAGCAATGATACAATTGCAGTTCTTGATCCACATCGAGTTTATATCAACAAAAAAGATAAAGATGGTTCTCTTAAAACTGGTGACTGGTTGTACTTAAAAGATTTTAGAAGGTACACTGGCAGTGTGAGCTGCTTCAAGGGATTATTTGGATATTCACCAGAACAGGACCAATACAAAGGAACAATATTTCGCTTTCCTTTACGTAATTGTCCTTCAGATATTTCAGATTCGCTACTTAATTCTGAGGTGGTGGTTACAAAACTTTTCAAGTCTCTGGTTGAAGATGGTCCATTTTTGTTGCTGTTTCTGAAGAACATTTCAAGCATTGGTTTGTATCTTTGTGATGCAAACACAGGTAAAGAGAAGCTCATGTACCAAATACATGTCAATCACAGCAACATCTCTGCAGTACAAAGAGGTAGGGATAAGTGCAAGGAGAGTGCGACAAATTGGGAAAGACGTAATGATATTTTCTGCCACTTAAATTCTGTCCCCATTACATTTGAGAACCATTTTATGAAGACCATACCTAAGGAAGGTAGGTACAACTGGCTAGTAATGAATTGCATTGCTGGAGTGAATTGTGACGAGCTACAATTACTTTCAAAAAAGTTGAAGGTCATTCCGTGGGTAGGAGTAGCTGCCCAATTACCATCACTTCTGCAAATACCTGAATGCTCAACATCTGTTAGCAGTAAAAATCTTGATGTTTGTGACAGAAGTGTTACTAACTTTCTTACTTTGCTTTCTAAAGTTAAGAAGAAAATTCCTTGGGAATTTGATAAACCACCTGACATCTCTGGTCATGCTTTTTGCTTTCTTCCCTTGCCTTCTAAAATTGGCTTGCCTGTTTGCATTCATGGCTACTTTTCTGTTGCTGACAATCGTCGCAGTATAAAGTGGCCATCACATGATGAACAAGGGGAAGAAGCACAGTTTAATAAAGCACTTGTTGATGACCTGATTACTCCACTGTATGCAATTCTGTTAGCATGCAGGAGTACTCTAATTGAGTATGCAAATTTCCCTGTTTTGTATAAAAATTCACATGAGATGTTAGATCCGTACTGTCTGTGGCCTCTGTTATCACAAAGTTCAGGTGGTCACTCCATGTGGTTAACTCTTGTTGAGCAGGTTATCACATTGTTAGTGAATAATGACTTAAAAGTAACATGGACTGCTGCTAGTGGAGGTCAAAAAATAAGTCTTTTATCTGCTCTGTATTTACCAGGGACCTTCTCTGATGTTGAATCTGATGTTTCAGAGGTTATTGTTGAAACTTTAATTGCTCTTAATCAACCACTTGTTATTCTTCCAACAGCAGTCACACAAGTTATTAGAAATATTCAACCATTAAGAGCCAAACTTCAGTCCAGAGAGATTTCTCCTAGTGTGGTTCGAAGCTGCTTAAGGAATGCTGCTATCAGTCAGGTACAAAGTATTGTAGTTGATAAAGTAAAATGCTCCTCACTACTTGCTTATGTACTGAGTGATGTGTCATCAACAAACTGTTATGAACTGTTAAATATTTCATTGTTGCCAGTGGAAAAGGCCAGAGATTTACCCAAGCCATTTTCTCAACAAGACTGTGTCTACATACTAGCTGACAAGAAATGTGCTTCCTTTCTTCAGGAAATCACTGGCCAGTTAGTGTGGAGCAAACTTTGTTTAGATGTATCAAAACAATTGGAAATGGTTATGCAATTCAACGTTTGTCAGTTGAAGATGGCAGATGCTAAAGTGGTTTGTTCTGAACTCATACCAATGTCAATGAGAAAGTGGACCAATTCCAATGGTGATAAGGTGCAGTGGAGACCAAATGCAAATCGCCATCCTCCTCTTAAGTGGTTATCAGATCTTTGGAGTTGGCTCAATGCTGCACTGTCTAAAGATATTGGCATAGATGATATCCTGACCTTGTCAATATTTCCTAAAGAACGCATTGATACTCTACCCACACCATCAATGATAAATTTGCTTCCTCTTTCCTTTAGTAGCACTTGTTTTTTAAAATCACAAAATGAGCAGGAATTTCCTAATTTCCTTCCTACCTTTGTTGAGAGGATAGGGTTTACAGTGGTACATGAAACACGTTTTGTTTTCATGCAGTCACAGATCAAAAGCAAATTTAATCCAATATCTCCTGAGTCTATTATTAAAGTCCTGGGTAGTTCTACTGATATTAGGAACATTACAAGATGTGTTGAGAATCAACCGCCTGGTGACAAGATTGGGTTTCTGAAATATATCTCTTTGACGAACAAAACAAGTTTGTCTATAACAGAAGTGAATGCTATAAGACAGTTGCCACTATTTAACCCTGCTAATAACAGGCAAAAATTTGTAGCCTTGAACAGCACAGAATGGATATTAATTACTGAAGGGATGCAACTTCCACCATTGCTGCAATACCCACCAAATATCATTCACTATAGATCATTGTCAGAGTGTGGTCTGTTGAAGCTGTTAGGTTGCCCTCAGCCTACTGTTACAGAATTATGCATAACACATATAATACCATTTGCCCTAAATGGCTCTCATAGCAATGTGAACAATACTAATGGCCTTATGAAGTGGATTTTAGGCTCTCACATAGACCAGACACTGTCGAATCATTTGCATTCTTGCAAGTTTGTTCCTAGAGGAACATCAAAGCAGCTAGCTAAACCTTCTGAATTGTATGACCCTGATGACCCTAAATTTCAATATCTGTTTGATCCACAAGAAGACTGCATACCATCATCTGAATACAGGGACTATTTTGCAATACTTAGAAGATTAGGTTTGAAGACATGGAACATTATCTCATCTGATATGAAGTGTTTTTCTCAGTTACTGATTGAACGAGCTTCAACTGTGTCTGCTTTGTGTAGAACTAACGTGACCCAAATTTTTAACAGATCTTTGATGATTGTATATTTACTTAAAGAGATTTCTAATCCTGATAGCGAACTGTTAGAGATTCTTACAGATATTCCTTTTTTATTTGCTAGTCCAAGGCCTCCTGATCGTGACTATCCCAGACAACTGAGATGGTATGGAGAAGAGAAAACAGCTTATTCTCCAAGAAACATGTATCCAGTGCATTGTAAATTACTGGTCGGCAGTATTGCACCAGTTCTACATGAACGCTATATGCAAGTAGAATGTCAGTCTTTAGCTGGTATGATGAAGTCATTGTATATGTCTGATTTATTTTCACAACTAACTGCCCTAAGTAAAGTTTCCACACCTTCTCGTGAAATTTCAAAAATTGTTTATCTCATTTATAATCACCTCCATTTGGAAGAGCAAAAAATGCTAACAGGCAATCGAAGTAATCTTCCATCTAAATGGATTTGGATTGAAGCAGAATGTAAGTTTGTATCTGCTGAAAAGTGTGCTGTATATCCCATTGACAATTTGGATTTGAGTCCATATTATTATACTTTATCTCTGATACCTCAGCTGAAGGAATATCACGGAATGTTTCTCTCCTTGGGAGTTCCAGCAAACTTTGCTGAAAGTGTTGTCAGTAAGGCCTTTTCAGAGATTAAAAGTTTTTTCCGTGGATACACCCTTGATGATAGGCACTTGAGAATAGTTTTGCATATTTTACAGTGGATACATCAAGCTGGTAAGGAAAACATGGAAGTTCTACTGCCTACTGAAAATCGACGGCTTCTTCCTCCTAAGGATTGTACCTACAACGATCGATATTGGTCTGGGGAGCAAATGAAGAAGAAAAACTACACATTTGTTCATCCAGAAATACCCTTAGAGAGAGCAAAGTTTTTCAAAGTAGTTCCTCTAGGTCAGAGATTAGCTCCTTCAAGGAAACTTGGTCTGAAATACATCCAGAAGGGACCACATCAGTCAGTGACTAGCCGCCTCAATGAAGCTATTGAAGACTATGGCTCTGATGTTGATGTGTTCAAGGAATTGATCCAAAATGCTGATGATGCTCGTGCTACTGAAGTGAAATTTTTGATCGACTGGCGACAACATCCCTATAAATCACTCCTAGAACCAGAAATGAAGCCCTGGCAAGGACCAGCACTGCTAGCTTATAACAATGCTGTATTCACTTCTAGTGATTTAGAGAACATTTGTGAATTAGCAGGTGGATCAAAGAAGTCTGACCCAACAAAAATTGGTAGATTTGGAATAGGATTTTGTTCTATCTATCACTTAACTGATGTACCAAGTTTTATTACTCGTAACTATTTCACTGTCTTTGATCCTCACACAAGCTATTTGGGTGGCAGGGTAAGCTCAGGTGAACCAGGAATGCAGATAGATTTAAAGGAAAATTTTGGTGATCTTGATGAGTTTAGAGACCAGTTTATGCCATATATTGGTATGTTTGACTTTGACCTGACCAAAGTGAACAAAGGCTATAATGGTACATTGTTTAGATTTCCTTTCAGGAACTACAACACTGCTGCCAAAAGCAAAATTTCACCAATGGTATATGATAAACTTAGAGTAGAACGGTTGTGTAATACATTAAAAGAATCAGCTCCAGAACTACTTCTGTTTTTACAACACGTTAAGGAAGTGTCATTGTATGAATTGGATGCCAATTCTAGTGTTGAAAATATGAAATGTGTTTTATCAGTTACTAAAACACTTGATCCAAATTCTGCAGTTACTGTAGGACCAACCTTAATTGAGCAGTTCAGACTAGGACTTGTCAGCAGCTCCCAATCCCATCAGAAAAAGGTATTTAAAGTTGAGGGTGTTGCTTCTCAAGGTAAATATGAGCATCACTGGATGGTCACATCCTGTTTGGGTACTGATAAAAGTAAAAGATTAGCGCAGTCAGGTGATGGCAAATCAAATGGTCTTTGCCCACTAGCTGAAATAGGAGTGAAATTAAATAAATCCAGTTCCTTCATTCATCCTCAGACATCTGATGGAAAGTTGTTTTGCTTTTTACCACTACCAATACAGTGTAACTTGAAATTCTATTGCAGTGGATATTTTGATATCAGCAAAGACAGACGCTGGTTAAAGAAAGATAGCTCTGGTAGACTGACAGAATGGAACTCAGCTGTCATTAGTGATGCTTTGTATAATTGTTTTGTGAACACAATTGTTGCATTAACAGAATTGTGTTCACTTTCTGCTGTTAGTGAACCAGACAAAAAGAAATTTCTTGCTGCTTATTACTCTCTGTGGTCTACTTCAGAAAGTAGCCATAATGAAATTAGCAAAACTCTATTCCGTGAAATTAAAAAGAATATTCATCTTACTGACAAGCTGATCCTATGGTCAGATGTCAATGGAGGCAAGTGGCTATCTCCTAAAAATGCATATTTATATAGTCATGTGTTTAATCATAATTCTCAACCAGAGATCAGGAATGAAATAGTATCCCTTTTGCTCAAACACAAATATCCAATTGTTGATATACCTTACAATATCAAATCCATTTTGGAGGAATCAGTCCCTAAAATTACTTATGAAGATTTTTGTGTCAAAGTACTGATACCTAATATTACTATTCTGCCAGCTGAAACCAGAGACAGACAGATTATCACTTTATTGCTATATCTGGATAGTTCATTTCATGCTCATTGGGCTAAAAAGCTTCTTATGCAAATTCCTAGCATACCAACAAAACCATTTGGAAGTTTGAAGAGACCTGTTGGTTTGATTAATCCAAGATCACATCTTGTTCCATTGTATTGTGATAGTGACGAGTGCTTTCCAATGGACACATATATGATTGATGATAGAATAGTAAGTGTTTTGAAAAGATTAGGGATGTCAGATTATGAGCTTACTATGGACAAGTTAAAAGACAGAGCTTTAAGTGTGAAGAAGATCTCTGATGAAGAGGCAGCTATACAACGCTCTAAACAAGTGTTAATGTACATATCACATGTTTATGGCTATAGTAGTTTTCGTGACAGGCGCAACCATGAGTTGTACAGCACATTACAAAGTGTTCCGTTTGTTCCCGTGTCTAAATGTCCTCAAGGATTGTCGCTTCCATGGTACAAGCCCCCATCATTGTTTCAATGTCCAAAGGATGTCTTTGGCTGTGCACAAACTAACTTGGTATTTACACAAGCTGCAGTTGTAATGTCATTTGATTCAGTCAGCAATTCAACAATAGCCAATAGTCTGACTACATTGAGAATTGACAGCAAGCAACCCACAATTAAGTTTGTAGTGACTCATTTTGTTCAGTTAGTGGAACATGTAAGAAAGAACCTGGTTAATGATATTGATACTGAGATGCTAAACAATTGTTGTCCTGCAGTGTATAAATGTCTTTGTGAGGCTGGTCAACATGAATTTTCCCCAAATGTATTTGAAAGCTTAAAGGGATTGCCATTTATATGGCAAAATCATGAATTTCTTACCATCAGCCAGGTTGTGCTACATAGTGGAATTGCTTGCGGACACCCTTATCTGTATGAACTATCTGATGAAAACAAGAAATATAAGGAACTGTTTATTAAATTAGGCCTGTTAAAAAAATTAGAAAAAACTAAAATATTGATATTGCTGGGAGAAGTTTACCAATCATATACTCCGAGCAAAAAGTTAACAGAAGAGCACATACGATTTGTGTTTAATTTGGCACAAAATTTAACACAGTCTCTTAATAATCCAAATGAATGCTACAGTGGTCTTTATCTACCCAATGAAGATAGCTTTATGAGACCAGCAAGCAAGTTAGCTTATAGAGAGGCTGTTGATTTGCCAAACTTAACTAAATCTGAAATATTGAGTAAACATTTTGAAGCTGGTACTTCTTGGTTGCATCCTTTGTTCAGTGGAGAGCTAGCCAAATCTTTAGGAATACCATCTGCTCTCACTTCTATTCTGAATAAAATTTCTGTGAATAGTTTCCTTGATGGTACTGATTATGGTCAGAGTGAAGATTTGTGTGACCGTCTTAACTCAATACTCAGAAAATATCCACATGACGAATCAATTTTTAAAGAATTTATTCAAAATGCTGATGATGCTGGTGCTTCAGAAATAGTGTTTATTCTGGACCATCGTATATTCAATCCCCAAGATGATAAACTGTTTAGCAGAGAACCAGAATGGAGAAGTATACACCAGTGTCCTTCACTGCTGGTGTACAACAATAGGAAAATGTCAGAAGAGGATATAGCCGGAATAACAAAACTAGGCAGAGGAAATAAAGGGTTTTCCCCTGAGTTAATTGGGCGGTTTGGTATTGGGTTTAATGTAGCATATCATGTAACTGATTGTCCAGCATATGTGTCCTACAGTAGTGGAGGAGTTCCCAAGAATTATTGTATCCTGGATCCTAGTGGTATGTATGTGCCTGGTCATAAGCAAAGGCCAATGCGTGGTAGGCGTTTTATAATTAGTCAAACTGAATTGGAACAATTTTCAGAGGAATTTAAGCCATTTTATAGTGAAGTGTTCACTCAAATGAGTGGAATGTGTGATAAATGCTTCAATGATGTTCGTACAAACTTTCTGAATGGTTTTGTGCTGTTTAGACTACCATTTACCAGAAGCAATGCTTACCGTAGTAGTCAGTTGGATTCAGGGTGCAAAATGAATTCAAGGTATATGCAACTATTATTCAAAAACCTTGCATTACATGCAGAGGATCTTATCCTCTTTCTAAGTAACATTAAAACTATTTCAGCTTTTGAAATAAAAGAAGATGGTAGCTGCTTTCACCATTTCACTACGTCTGCTTCGTTATCAGAAGAAGATACTGCTGTTTGCAGAGTACATGCTGAACAATTGAAATCTGAAGTTAGAACCCTTGAAGATAAAGTGAATCGTACTATGTTGAGAAGTAGTCCTCAAAGTACACTGCGTAGAAATCAAGATGAGTTGCTTAATGAAGTGTCTTGGAATTATCAGCTAAACATTCATACTGTGAAGTGTGTATTAGAAGATATTAAACCTGTCATTTGCAATATAGAATCATCATGGCTTATTAGCCAGTACTTTGGAAGTAATCAAATACCTCATCGTGCACTAATAGCTGCTTTATCTAGTGGCTTAATACCAAAAGGTGGTGTTGCAGTAAAGATAAGCAGCAGTGCACTGAGAGATGTTTCGTATGCATTATTTTGTTCTTTACCACTGCCAATAGTATCACATATGCCAGTACATGTCAATGGGAATTTTTGGGTTGATGATTCTAGGAAACACCTTGAAGTTGGTGCAAGCCAATCATTTTTGTCAAACTGGAACTGTCATTTGACAAGTACAGTCATATCAGATGCATATGTTAATGCTTTAGCTCGCTGTAAAGAATTTGTGCAAGACAAAGGAACTGTTTGGTATTACTGCAAATTTCCAACAGAAAGTAAAAGTCAAGATAGTAAATTACATTCCTTTGAGTTGGATAAAACAGTATATCGTAAAGTTGTTAAGAAAAATTTGTCAATACTACAGCAAGACAGCACTTCACTTTCCAATGCTGTAACATGGCTACCTGTAGTAGGTCAAGGATGTGGACACTTTTTTTGTTCAGATTCTGATGAGACACAACTTAGACAACTACTGATAGAGTTTGGTATCAAGTTGACCAAAGCACCATCTGTGATCCATAAAGAAATTGTTGACGCTGCAATTACTTGTCGTATAAAATGTGCTCCAATGATAGAACCAGTGTTTTTGATTCAACTACTAAAATCACTAAACCTTCAGCAGCATGCTGACACCATTACAAAGAACATTGTTATACTGTTAAAATATTGCTTATCAACTGAAGATGGGTGCAGTGCTATAGAAGGTGCTCCCCTCCTATTGACTAGTGATGGCACTTTACGGAATTTAGTTCCCACTGTTTATGGAAGTCACTATGCTCCCTTACTACCTCATAAACCAGGCAGTTTTATCCATTCCATACTTGAACAAACTGATTTTATTCATACATTACGTAGACAAGGTTTTTATTTGTCTATTCCTCATGTTGGCTACGTGAGCACTAACTCTCAGCTAAAAGACTGTCAAGCACCTATAAGGGTTGAAGAATGCCAAGAATACCATTCTCAAATTATTGAACATTGGAAGTTCCTAGATAAATATATTGAGTCTATTAAACCAAAACAGTATGTTTCATGTCTGGATAGATTCTCTAGCAAACCAATCATACCAGCATCTAATAAAACACTAGTACCAGTTTCTAAAGCCAAAATGGTGTTATCCAATAATTCAATCATGGGTCCAATCAAGAATGTTATGAAACAGTTTGGCTATGCTGTGTTAGACTTCAGTGTACTGTGTGATGCCACTTTCTATAACTGTACTGGTGCTCTGATTAAAATATTAGCACACTGCAATAATGGAGATGACATTTTGAAATGTATTGAACTAAATGACTTATCACCTGTGTTGCCATCGGACTGTGATCTTGTCCAGTTCAAGGATGACTTACATCACCTTCTAAACTTCATATCAACCAGTAAGAGTCTTCCTTCTGCAAAGAGCCACCTATGTAAATTACCAATATTTGAAACTGTTACTGATGAGCTGCACACAATAACTTCATTACAAAACACTTATCTTATTCCAGACAGGGTACCTGTTGTCGGATTAAAGAAAGTGATGGAAAATTCCTTGGTACTTTTTTTAAAGGACCTGCCAATATACAAGAAGATATATGAACATCTAGGAATCAAGAGCTGTAGCATTGTGCAGTTTTACACAAGGGCTGTCATTCCGTATTTGCAGGAAATGGTTACAAAGGACATCATAGTACATGTGAAATTTTTGTTCAATGCAGTTGATTCAATGTTTACTCAAAATGTTGAGGATAAAGTACAAATGTGTATTGCTTTAAAATCTGCTAAGTTTATTTATGTTCCAACTAGGAAGAAGTGGTGCTCTGTATCAGAATTTTATGACCCAGAAGTAAAATTGTTTAACATGTTCTTAAACGCAGATGTTTTCCCCCCACAAGAGTGGCACTGCTTTGAACTACTTATTATTTTACGCCGACTTGGACTTCAAAGAGATTTATCATGGGAAAATTTGCTTAGTATGGTTAAAAATGTTGAGCAAGAAATTAAACAGATAGATTGTCCAGATATTTACCATAAGTCAAATGTGATTCTCGAATTTATATGTAAAAAGTTAAATGCTCTTCACAATGATGATGATGATCTAAATGTAGTGGACCTAGCAGGCTTGCAATTTTGTAAGGACATTTCAGAAATTGTGTTTGTTCCAACTCACAAAATTGATCAAATTGTATTAGAAATTTTTACCGAGAACAAAACTGTGAAATGTTGGACATGTTTTAATGATGCTTGTTTTGCAACCTTTTCTGATACAACATTTTTAGAAAAAGAGTTTAATGTAATAACAGCAACTTTTGACTTGTACCAAAATAACTGTCACGTGCAGAAATATGTTGATGCCCTAGGCATTGAGCATCCTCCTACCTGTGGAACAGTCACCAACAATCTATTTAAGTTGTCAAAAGCAGCAAAATCATTAATTCAGTCTAGTACAGAGCAACGTGAGGCAATAAGAAATTTCCTGAAGAAGTTGTTTGGTATACATTACACTTATTTGGAGAAAAATGCAACACTTGATGAACTACAATTATTACAAGGAGAAGAATGCATTTTTGCTGAGAGTGATTTAACTTTTTCTGTAGTCAGTCAAGATTGTGTGGTAAAGAGCCAACAACTACCACATTCAATGTTTCCATATTTGTGCCTAATTTCTAAAGAACTGACAGAGTGCCAGAAAATTATGGAAGCTCTTGGTGTTTCTGATAGTCCTAATAGTATTCATTACGCAAATGTTTTAAGAAAAATTCACTTAAAATTTGACACTCCTGAAAACAAACTTCGTGATAATTCAAAGTATTTGGGACTAGCAAGTACAGTATGTGATTGTTTAGTTAAATCTTTGCGCAGTGAAGAATCAACTCAGTCAGTTCCAGATGCATTTGGTAGTACAGCATTGTACCTGCTTGATAAGCAGTATGAACTATGTCTAACTAAAGATCTTGCCTATGATGATGTACCTTGGTACAGCAGGAGACTACAGAATATTCAGGCATACAGGTACATGAAGGAACCTCCACGAGATGAACATGGATGTGTTACGTTGCCACAATCACTGGGAGTGAAACCTCTCAGCAGTCTGGTGGTAGAGGAGCTGGATGTTAGCGTGCTGGCAGTTGATAATCATTGTAGGGAAGAGTGTATTGCTCATGAGAGAGGGCAAACACATGGCTGTCCATTTGTATTGTGTCTTGAAAATCTTATGCAGTCACCTGAGTTTAAGTTAGGAGTATCACGAATTATTCATCATCAGAAAAACACTGAACTGTCTGAAGCAGAAATTTCCCTTGTAGAAAAGTTGAGTGGCTTAAAATTGACTTGTTATTATGAAATCAAAACGATTCTTAAATATTTAAATGGTGGTTCAATTATTCAGGGATCCTCAGATACAGTTTTCTGTGTGCTGATAAACGGTACAAATTCACTTTGTATAGCACCTCACAGTGATGACAAGGATGATGTAGTTAAAGAAATAGCACAAAACCTTAACAGATATCTGGGTGGAATAATACAAAATATGTCTCATTTGGAAGCAATGATCAAGTGTCCCAGTCATTTAGACATTGAATCAGCTTTAGATAAGTGTCAAGTTAAAGCGTATGCAGTTGCCA
This sequence comes from Dysidea avara, assembly GCF_963678975.1. Lineage (NCBI taxonomy): Eukaryota > Metazoa > Porifera > Demospongiae > Dictyoceratida > Dysideidae > Dysidea > Dysidea avara. The sequence goes on from NC_089281.1 coordinate 11,982,557, forward strand.
CAAGAGCTGCAGTTAAACTTACTTCTGTAGGAGAAGAGATAATGCCCACCATCTGTGATTTGTTGATAGCTGTAAATTACAATATTGGAGAGAGTGTTAAATATTGGAGTGATGATGGTAAGATGCTCCTAGCCAAGGTAATTGCAGTGAAATCAAAGACTGTGACTAACATTGCTGCTAAATCTATTACCATCAGTACTAGTGATAATAATGATGGTGGGAAGATTAAGACATCACCAATTCTGATCAGTAAATTCCTTCAGCCTTCATTTTTTACCAATTGGATAAGTCATGATAATAAAATGACAGATTGTACAGGGCTATTGCTGTATCATTTGGAACATGATCCTGTTGTTGATCTTGTTGTACTTCTGCGACAAATTGTATCATCACTTAAAACTGTGTCTAACCATCAAGTTAGCATCATATTCAAACGATTGTTTTTTCAGGCTCATTTCTATTTTGTCAAATGCAACAAAGCACCAGATTTGTTTAATAAAATTTCGCTGCAGTACTTCTGGGCACAGGAAAAGTTTATAACATCAACTGCTGGTGAAGAAGAATGCAATGAACTTGCTGAGCTAATGGGAGATATGTGCATATACATTGATGACGACACTGATTTGGGTAATAATCCTGACACTATCAATGATGACAATGATGGAATAATAGCAAGAATAGGTAATCCTTTTGCTAATAGAGATTTTTCCGAAATTGAATTAAATCTTGACAATGATGATGATGACTTGAGCTTGTTGTATGTACAAAGACAACAAACCCATTATTTTAGGAAGCCACACAGAGGATTGGCGGCTACTGTATCTAGTGCACAAGGGCAGTGGCATAGTACACAGAGCAATATTCCACCTCGGTCTACACAGTCTCATGTAGCACAGCCATCACTATCTAGTACACCCAATATTACAAATGTATTTAGTCAACCTGTAGTCCTTTCCACTCCTACTCACAGTGGCCTATATAGGACATCTACTGGTGGGTATCGTAGTCGTGCTTGTCCTCGAAGACCAGCTAATGTCAGTGTATGGAACCAGAGAACACCTGCTGCTACTAATGCAGCCCCACCAAGACCGCAAACTAACTTCAGGAATGCTTTTATGTGGCTAAAACAGGCGATTGCAGACTATAATGCAGCTAAATGCTATATTGACTGCTCAAGTACTGCAGAGCAACAAGTGAATAGTTCTGGCAGTAATTCATGTCAATTTCCTGCATTGGTTTGTTTTTTGAGTCATGAGGTTGTAGAAAAATGTCTCAAAGCTACATATCTTGCCGCATGTGGCTCCACTTTAACTGACCAAAGAGACTTGAGTTTGGTAGAGCTTTATGATTACTTGAGCACCTCAACGAGCTGGCCCTTAACAGATATAAGAGACTTTGTTCACCAAGTTAGTGATCATAACAAGAGGTGCCGCTATCCTAGTTTTCATGTTCCTCCTGAGGCTCCATGTGTTGTTTATAATGAGCTGGATGCCCGACATGCTTTAGCTGCTGCTCAGGAAGTGTTTGCCAAGGTTTGCAGTATTCAGTGTTTCAAAGATAAACTTCCATCACAGCCTGCTTTGTTACCACTTCTACCATCAACCACTTATCTGGATCCTGATGGTAAGTACATAGGTATTTCAAGCAGAAGAAGCATGTAGTGGCATACAATGTTTAGATTTACTCTATCTCAGAGTGCATGCAATGAAATATTTGACATATTAGCAAGCTACTGCCAGTATGTGCAATATTATCATGCTTCATATTGCAGTAAGTTTCATATTATGGTAAATAGGATATGTAATAATTAAAGGGGTCAGTGGAAAAGGGGGACATGTGCCATTTTAGATATTCAAATTTCTAAAAATTAGAATGGTTTGTTTTAACGTTGTGAATAATGTTGCCACTAAGTAAACAACAGAATTTAAAAGTTTATGGCAGTCTCAAATCAATTTTTAACAAATATTACAATAATTCGATTATGTCCCAAAATTGTGTTTAATTCCCACCATGTGGTCACCTAAATTTTCAAATGGCACTTGTCCCCCTTTGCCACTGGCCCCTTCAATTGTTCTAAGTGACATTCTGACATACTATAGCTACTAACATTTCTGTATTGTACAACACTACTATTATGTGTGTATTTACCATAGTACTACCTGAAGAATGGGAACCGCAGGACACAGATTTAAAATTATTCACATTAGATGATACTGATAATGAAGAGGAGGTCTGGAGAGTAGCCAATCTATTTTTTCAAACTCTGCCTGATGCAGAGATAAGGACAATTAAAAGAATACAGAATCGTGTGTTGTGGAAGAAATACTCCATAAGAGCTAAGAGTATGCAAGAAGAGAATGTACCTTGTAGAGAAAAGACACTTTTTCATGGCACAAGGGAAACAAATCCAAAACAGATCTATGAGGGAGGTGACAGTTTTGACATGCGACTTAGCAGGGATGGTGCATGGGGAAAAGGCAACTACTTTGCCGTGAACGCTTCTCTCTGTGACCATTCATATGCCCATGTAATGCCAGGCAACATGAAAAAGTTGCTTTTAGCTAGGGTGCTAACTGGAAATAGCTTCTATTCTCCACGAAAATCATTTAACAAGCCCCCACTTCTTAGTGGTACTAGTGAAGCAGGTCATGTCCAACGCAGATATGATTCAGTTAGTGGTCAGCTGGGTGGATCAACTATATACATCACATATGAGAACAATTTGGCTTATCCAGCTTATGTAATAACCTACAAATAGATAAGATATAGGATTAGGTGTTGTTTGGCAATTTTGTAGTAGCTAATGAGGAGTAGTGACGATATATAATATGGAGTTTAATAGGCATATTTTGAGTGAAGTATGTATATACTAATTTTATTGACACTCTGTTATCATCTATTTAGAGTCTATGCATCACATGATGTGTATATGTTTATGCATGAGTAGTCTATACACAAAATATTGGTAACCTTAGCAACATGCCATAATAATATTAAATGTATGTATATTCATGTTGACCCTCTCTATAACTGTGTGAATATTAGTAGTCACATTAACACTACTTGTAATTTACTGCTGCCATTGGACTGCATGTGCTTGCCATCGCAGTGTGCATGTGTGTGTCCAGGTTACACCAAGTTGTTGCTTTTTTGAGTAAGAAACTTTACCCCAGTATAGAAATATAAGTCAGATATATACTAAACTGGAAAACTTGGTACAGTACAGGACCGGACATGCATGCATGTGGCAGTTAGATAGTCTCTAGCTCCATATCATGTCTATAATCTTGGAAATCAGTGGCCATGGCAGTTTAAGGAGTTTCTGAGTTTATGTAACCCTTTTGATAAAATATAGTCTTCTAAAGGTATATATTATTATTATTAGCGCTTTATCTCTATAGCCTTATATTGTAATTAAAAGAAACTACTATACCATATACATATGTCTACTCAGAAGTGTTTAGTATTCCATGAAGGTGGTTTGTGAAAAATGCAACATGATCACATCATCATTGTGGCCTCTGTCATGATGCATTCATAACTATAGATCTTATTGCAAACACAAAAATGTGAGCATAATAAAAAAAATCTTAAGAGATGCATGATTTATTTAATATAGCTTAAGACTAACAGCTGCAGCTAGTCGATCATGTTTGATTGGTTAATTGATTTTTTCAACTCCATACAATCAGTTATAGCTGTTGTTCCCTGTAGGAGACATTAAAGTATATGGACCCATAGAGTGCTGTTCTTAAAGAAATAATAAAGCTCTGTTTCCTTCCCCTACAGCGGAGGGAGTTTACAAAATTGTTGTATATGGACATACAATACTACAAAAACTGACAACAGTATTATAGTAAGTACAACACATGATAACCAATATTATAATTAGCTACCAACAAGTTCAGCAGTTACAAACAAGACAATAAATTCTGGTAATGGTATATAGCTGGTGCACTGCTCCACCAATGGGATGCTTTATGTCTAAAGAAATGCTGTGAGAAGGTAAGATCATACCAGACTCCAAGAGGATATGTCTGGCTAGGCTCCAAGAGGATATATACATCTGGTGTAATGGTACCGGTGAAACATATATATGACACAAACAGAAGAGGTATTGTAGTGGTAGTAAATACCGCAATAGATGATGACGATCCGGAAATCTAAATTCATTACTAAACAATTAAACAGGAGTCATAACAGACGTGCTAACTGTTAAGTCACAGACTTGGCTATAGACTGAATTAGGGATTAAATGTCCACTAGTATATCTGCAGGTATAGGCAACCTCTCTTGTTTTACTACTTTTTGATCCCTAATCCAACTTTAAAATTCCTAATTTTTCCTTATATTGTAAATTGGCTACTGACAGTGATATTCCACATGTACTGATCTACGAAAGTGGCTCATACATGAATTTTACTCATTATTATTATTAGGACTGTGTTACATACAACCAAGTACATGTACATACCAATGGGACAGCCTAACAACAGGGCAAGGCATAATAGCTATATACAGTGCGTAGTCATCACACTGTGCTTAACTTAAGAGAATACTATGTGCAGTAGCTATACTCACAGCGGTGCATTGTAAATACCAGTTGTATAACAGTGTTATGCAATTGCATTATTTCCAGATCAGTATAATCCTCTGTATGTGATTTCTACAACAGGAATAAGGGTTTGAAACTGACTGCTATATTAGGGTAAGGGACTGCTTGCACAAGATGGACATCACAGGACTGATTTAGCAACTATAATTTCTTTGTGTGGTACTATATATGGTCATTCTTCCAGATACCCTGCAAACCTTTTTGTGAGTATGCAGTGAATGTGTGTGTATATGTATTGTGTAAACGTAAAAATTGAAATGACAACAGGGCTATAACATGCATTATAGAGAGGAAATATTTGAGGTTTCAAAGTTATTAATAAGTAGATCTATGTATGGCATGGCTAACGTACACATATAAATCAATACAAATACTAAATAACTACACAAACACTTTAAAAATTACAATAAAGTTCTAGTGTTTAGTCAAAGTGATCCCACAGTGAAACAAAGTCCATGTTATCCAATACAAGATACAAATTATACACCTCCAATTTAGATAACTTTCCTTTTGCCAAACGGTAATTACCACATAAAAATAATTTCCTATGAGAATATTTCTTCTCCAGTCCTGTTCTGAACTCTCTTGAATTAACTACAGCACCAGCTTGTATATGAACATGGCAAGTTATGAGGTTCCAAGAATTTTCTATATATAAGAGAAGCAATGCCATTTTGGATGACAAAGTGCACACTTAAAATCACATGCACCAGTCCACCATGAGCAGATAATGTGCTCATGAAACTGTCAGAAAGAGCTAATTTATCTGATTGAATGCACAACTCTTGCAAGTTGCAATTCACTGTTGGTGATATCTGGTTACCTATACCTATATACCACAAATATATCAGCTTCTCATAAATGTGGATAACATCAATATTTTCTGTAAAACAATGGATAAGTAATGGAAAGTTGGATAGCATCAACGTGTTCAACACACTTATTGCAATCCTTATCACGGTATGCTTCCAGTGCTTTCATCTTTATGCATTTCTGGTGTAGACTGATAATGCTTTGCTTAGATTGGTCATCTCCTTCAAAACATTGCAAACAACATAGTTCTACAGCTAGATAAGTTAGATGTAAATCAACTAAAAAAAAAAGAAGTTTCCTACAACTGTACACAATTCTCCACTAGCTCAACAGAAACTCCTATAATGTTTAGATCTTCTAGCTTTTGACAATAAGTAGCAATCACACGTAAACCTTGCAGACTTTTCAAACAGTTAACATTCTTCAGTAAACCAAGTTGTTGCAAGTTTGGGCAAGCCCATTTGGTTCTACTTTGGGTACTTAGAGATAATGAGTTACTCTCTAGAATTCCTATGGATATAATTACATGAAAATAACAAGGAGAAAACATCCTGACCACCTGGTAGACTCCTGTAAGCATTCGAGCGTAAATCGGATGGCTGCAGGTTCGAGGCTACCTAGGTCCAGTCATGGATTTTTTCTCCCTTCTCCAACTTTTCAAACACACCTAATGTAGCTAAAGTCTTTGAGCAGGCTGTAGGACCAGGTGTCCTACAGACCTTCAGCACTTGTGCTGTAAAGCATTAATAAATAAGCTAGTGTCCATTTGGTTCTACTTTGGGTACTTAGAGATAATGAGTTACTCTCTAGAATTCCTATGGATATAATTACATGAAAATAACAAGGAGAAAACATCCTGACCACCTGGTAGACCCCTGTAAGCATTCGAGCGTAAATCGGATGGCTGCAGGCTCGAGGCTACCTAGGTCCAGTCATGGATTTTTTCTCCCTTCTCCAACTTTTCAAACACACCTAATGTAGCTAAAGTCTTTGAGCAGGCTGTAGGACCAGGTGTCCTACAGACCTTCAGCACTTGTGCTGTAAAGCATTAATAAAAAATAAAAAAATTAATAAAAAAAAAAAAAAAAAAGCAACAGCTATTTGTTCTAGGTTATCAGAGTAAAACACATCACATCTACAAGCATTGAAGTGTGTCACAAAGTCAATTCCTCTGTTCAAAAGATAATCTTGTACTTTACAACTCCAAATCATAGTAGCCTTGTATAATGCATTACCATCACCAATGGTATGGTCAGTAAACACTAAATTTTTCCAATCCTAAAAAACCACAATTCCTGGTATTTACAATTAGTTATGTGAAGTGGTGACCAATAAACTGATATTCGTAAATGGGAAACACAGCAGAAAAACCAATGATAATGTTTAAACAGTCATACACTTTAAGAAGGCCAGTGTAAGCAGTTGATTGTGACCTTAAAGGTATCCACTTGAAAAATGCATCACCTACATAAAAGTAATTCTTCCTTACAACAATGTTTAATCCATACGGTATTAGTTTGAGTCGTATCCACTCATTTAGCAAACAATATGCAATGCTTCGGCAAATGAAGAATCTTTCACTTCTGCTCTGATCGTAAGTTCCTTGATGGTAACCAAGGGCAGGATGTCCTACAACCTGAAGCATGTACTTAATGTCATCTTTTGATATCCACAAAATATCTAAATTAGTGTTGTAGTCTCATAGATTCCATGACTTTCCATAGTTGGACATGACTCAGTTTAACTAATGGTAAACTAATATCATTACAATGCTGTAGTAGTGGTTGGACAGGTACTCTTTTGGTGTGCTATTTTGTAGTCTGGTGCGGTCGCCCCTTCCTGCAAGCGAAGGGACGGCCGCGCCAGACTTTGTGCACAATGAGCACATTTGTCCTCGCATTTGTCACATGTTGATTTGGAAACGATACTATTTTCACATGTCTACCAAACCATAGATTATATAATCTATGGTAGTCTGCACTTCGTTCCATCGCTGACTACTTCATAGGCTGTATCTTACAGTATAAATTTTGCAAGAAGCAGTCACACTATATTATAGGTGGGGACTATTCTACGGAACGGAACGGAATGATGGACTAAACCACGGAACGGAACGCTTTCTCAAATTGAAACTTGCAACTTACCATTGCTGAAACTTCCCTTATAAGTTAGCAGTGGCATCTCCAGTGGGTGGTTAAACATAAGATAAAAAGAATTAACGGATCGATTGTGGGTTTTTGTTGGTTGTTATTAGTAACGAAGTATTATTGTGGGATGGGCTGTATCAGTGATGTTCATCCATACGGAAGGGAACTTTATGTGAGCTGTTTTTCTTATTTAGACTTTAGAAAACAGTCTGGGCCGGTCTTTCAAGTCATAAATCAGTGTATAAATAAAGCAAGCAGGAAGATACTGGTAACAGGAAAGAGCCAGCTGAATTAAAACTTGAAGAATTTTGTGCAGTGTGTGAGGAGCAAATATTTTGGCAGACCGCAAGGAGGGTATATTCTGCAAACATCACTGAAGTGTATGCATGGAGTTATTTATATATTAACAGCTGGTGCAGTGGACTAATGCCGTATTCAATAGTGAGCTGATTTTATCTGTTGCAGAATTCAAGGATGTGTCTGACTGCTAGCCTTGAATCAGGCTAAATTCCAAAACTCCAAGATCAGCCAAATCTCTATTATAAGCCGCATGTGAAACCATGCCCATAGCCACCAGGCAAACGTGATTTGGACCAGGATGTGTGTGTAATTTCAATGTATCTAGTCAGACCTGAAATGGAACACTCACATTAATTACATACTACCTAAGAATCCTAGGATTTCTTAAGTGTAACATTTCACATGCTTCACTTCAAACAAAACAGGTTAAATTTGTTTGTCTATTTTCAAGTGATTCCCAGTCCAGCTGGTCCATGAAATTACAATGGGATCACATGTATTTGTTACAGTGCGGGCTGTCCTGTGTTGGATCTACTCTAGAGTTGAGATTTCAAGGTAGACTCACTGCCAATGTACTGACACTAGTACTGTTGTAGCATGTTTAAGTGGAGGACAAATGAAATAGTAATGCTAGATTATTTATGTATACAAATTTTTCATAATGAAATTGATATCCCATTTTGATTTGTACTTCCACTTTGCAACATATTCAAGAGCAAGAAGCTACCACATTTAATCTCCAACCACTGTCATTAATTAACCAAGATCTCACTAGTCTGTAATTCACCTTACTGTAGTGATTTTATTGATTCATCTGTATGTTTTCTTCATTTTCCTTTGAAGTTGTACCAAGAGTTCATAATAAGGTGGAGAGTGTCTAACTTGAATGCATTCACCAAACACCCTGCTTAAAGTAACACCTCGGCCTTATTTCAGAACAAAGGCTTTACCTTCTTCAGCAACACTAATCAACAGTTTTCTATCCCCCAGTAAAGGTGTTGATTTGATGAAAGGTGAACTATACGCAGGGTGTTTGTACAGGCCATACTGAGAGTTAGACACTCTCCCCCATACAAATCAGTATTACGAACTCTTGGTTGTACAGTATAGGTAAACAAATGGTTGATTGAGTGATACCTCACTCAATCAACCATATATTCTGTTTATTAGACTGAATAAAGTCATGATTACCTAAACAATCACTTAATTAATGTTTTATAATTATCCTATCCATTTTCCTGGAGGTTCCACTGATAAAATGCAATTTCAGCAATGATAGCAGCTAGCCAAGCTGCAAGTTGATTCAGAAAGCATTCCATTCTGTAAAATAGACCCCATCCAGAATTCAACTCAGTACTCAGGCTGAGATATCTGACAATAGTCCACTACTCTGTTAATGAATCATTGATGTTCACACAATATAGCCTCCTTGAGGTATCTGAATGTTTGCTCCTCACACACTGCACAAAATTCCTTTAGATTCTACTTAGACTGAGTTGATTCAGCTTGTCACCATACTTGTTTCCTTTGTAGTGTAGCTATACACATACTGATTTATGCCGATTAGAAAGGCTGGGCCTCAAACTGTACATTCTAAAGTCAAGTAAGCAAAAATAACTCACATACTAGTAAAAACAAGTCATGCATTAAGTTCCCTACTTGATATATCCGGAGATGAACACACTGAGTCAGCTATTCCCACAATTAGTACTTCGTTACTAATGACAACCAACAAGAACCCACAATCGATCCTTAAATTCGTTTTATCTTTCTTGGGGGTACGTTTAATTACCTGCTGGAAGTGCCACTGATAACTTGTACAGCAATGGTAAGCTGCAAGCTTCAATCTGAGAAAGCATTCCGTTCCGCAGTTTAGTCCATCATTCCGTTCCGTTCCGTTCCGTTCCGTAGAATAGACCCCACCTATATTATATAAGGTAAATGCGGGTATTTCCGGACAGCGCACAATTCCGGACACTTCGTGTATAGCACCCAAGAATGAATCAACTAGAACACACTTTTCGATTTTATAATCCCTATAAGAATAGCTATTCACAGCAGAAATTTCAAGGCAATCCGTTGTTTCGTTCCTCGGCTAGCTTGATAAAGGTACCAAAGTGTCCGGAATTGTACGCTGTCCGGAAATACCCGCATTTACCTTACAAGCCGGTGCGTCCCCATGCAGTTTCAGCACACTACACATGTGACAAATGCGAGGACAAATGTGCTCATTGTGCACAAAGTCTGGCGCGGCCGCCCCTTCGCTTGCAGGAAGGGGCGACCGCACCAGACTACAAAATAGCACACATTATCATCATATTGATTTATGGCGATTATGATAACAGTACAGTTTGATATCACAATGTACCCTGGTGTATGTAGCTATTCTGTTATTATTATTATTATTGTTATTAGCACTTTACAGTGACCAGCACTGAAGATCTGACAGCTAATTCTGCACAAATTTGCATGAAAACTGACCAGAGGCGTAGCTAAGGGGGGGCAAGGGGGGGCATTTGCCCCCCCATCACTAAATGATTTTTTTTTAAACCTTCGTCACAAGTTTACCAGTATTAAACTGACACGCAAATGACTGTAAATTATGTACACTACTACGCGGTATCACCAGGGGTTGCTAGTGAATGCGCACACAACATTCAACTCGCTCGTGAATCCATCGAACGAAAATATTAGACACATACTTCTATATTTAGCCTAGATTACTCGCGTGATAGAACATTTTTGAATCTAAAAAGAGTGACCCGCTTCTCCACGGCAGGAGTCACAACTCACAAGTGACAAAGGAGACCGGATGATGCTACGAACCTACTGTCTACGAGGTGATAAAGTGTTAGCTAAATAAATGTACCAAGTTTATTTTATCGAGTCGATCACACTGGACCTTTGTACGTACGGCAGTGCAGTCTGTTTTTACTTTGTCAGTCAGTCAGGTGGATCAGTCAAGCTTACAAATTCTGCTAGCAAGACAGGTGGGATTTCGTGCAATACATGGCATTTGAATTTCGCTGAGTGGAGTGAGTGAATACGTCATCCTGTCAGCAGTGTGCTAGGACTGCAGCACAGGCTGTGGCTAACGTAAAGTAACCTGTATTTGTACTAAAGTATTAGCTCTACCGGACTGTGGATGAATTTGTTGGAGTACAGTTGTGGCACGTGCGATGATGCTCGACGAATATAGCTACCTTGATTGGAAGCAGTCAGTTCTGAAATGGTTACGTAGCTAGTTATTTCAGCTGTAATAATACAACACCGTATGTTGGCTAGCCCACCATTGGGTCATTAGCCTTTTTTGCAATTATGAATGATTTTGAGTGTTTCGTGGGGGCATGCCTGCCCCTCCATCACCTTCTGGCTAGCTACGCCCCTGAAACTGACAGCCTTTACTTTCTTTAAAGTGGAAAATGTTGGTTTAGCATTGTAAAATTTTACACTTCGGTTCTAGTTTTTATTGCATGACATGTAGATCATGATGCATGCTTTATATTCATGCAGTAAGTTTCATATTTTAAATGGTAGCTAAATAGTGTAATAATTGTTCTACGTGAGGGTTTGGAAAGGGGGTGCACCAGCTAGGGTAGTATATATGGAGCAGGGGGGTCCCCTTCCCCCCCAGAAGTTGAAGCTATTTCATATATCTCAGGACTAAAAATTATGATGTAGAGTGGTTTTATGCACAAATGTCTGCTTTCTAAGTGGACTACATTGATCAAGAGTCTTGAGGTATGAATGAGCCTAAGAATGGCAAACACTGTCACAAGACTATGTGACAATGGTGGATACAGGCATAGGCGGCGGAAAGGGTGGGGCTTATCCCCCCCTCAGAATGATATCACGTCGAAATTATCCTTGGAGTGGGGCTGAAAAATCGAGATACTCTAATAGAACAGTCACTCTAATAAAGTCACAGTATTAGAGCAGTGTTTAGTGAGTGAGCTATGTAAGGATTTTTATGTAGTTTATCAGCTATAAATGTGTAGCTGGTGAGGTGGGCAGCTATTGTCAGCTGGCTGTGACCTTTTTTTTTTGGTCTCACCTTACCAAACCAGAGGACAATGTAGTGCCTCAGTTCATTATCCACCCCTGGTCACCCTCCCCCCTATATCAACTACTTCCTCTGCCACTGGATACAGGGGGGTTGCAATGGTTTCGGTTGAATTCCCCTGAGGTGTGGAGCCAAAATCATCTGCAAAAAATTTGAAGTATGGGTGCCCATAATTTTCATCTTTCAAAGAACATTTCAATTCATATTTCTCCGTAAAATTCAGTAATTCTAAACTTTAAAATCTGTAAAATTCAGTAATTTAAATTTACAAAAATTCAGTCTTACGAAATACAAAAATTGATCAATCACAGACAAATTCAGTCTTGTCTGTGATTGATCAATTTGGTGACCACCTCCTAGGTTGCTCACATGGCCTGTTGCATATCCAATGCCATGATGCTTTGGCTACTGTTGTACATCATGCTCTACTCCAAGACCTCCTGGTGTTCTCCGGGAACAAGGTATTGCCTCTTCTGACCAGTCTTGTTCTGGGGACATTTATCACCCTGATTTCTCATTGGGTTGTCCAGTGTACTTTGACCTCTCTGTCAGGTGCACAACTCAGCCTGCTTTTATATCCTCTGCTGCTTCTCAGGCTGGAGTGGCTGCTGCTGCCGGTGAGGAAGCTAAGGGCAATGTTACCGATGATGGAGGTGACTTTATTCTCCTAGTATGTGAATCATTTGGTGTTTGGTCTCCTTTTGTTTTGTCCACTCTTTTTACAACTGCTGACCGCACTACAGTTAAAAATGGTTTGTCTCAGAAGTTGGCTAGGAGGCAATTGTTGCAAAGGTTATCAGTGACTTTATGGAAATACAATGCCAAAATGGTCCTCAGACACTATGCTCTTTGCTCGGAGGACACTATAGATTTTGGGTGTTTAGGTTTTATAATGTACTTAAGTAGGTGTAGCTTGTAAGTAGTTTAATTAGTGTGGTAGTATATAAATACTGGATGAAATTTATTTTAAAATTTACAAAAATCCGTAAATTAAAATTTCCTTAAATTTTCGTTACATCTGCTCGATCGTCAACTTTCAAACGTACAAAATTTCGGGCAATATTTCATCTTTCAAAAATAATTTCAGAGGTGGCCTACGTCGTTACCTACCCCTCGAATTCCCTCTGAAAATAGCGCGCGCCCCTGATTTGTTTACTTTTTTGAACGCTATGGAGAATAATTTTATTAAACGAACACATTAAGCAAATACAAAATAAAATAAACACATTAAACAGAGAGTCAAGCTGAACCTCTGCCAAGCGCAGTTCAGCAGAGGTAGTGGGGTGCTCCACAGGTCTCACGATCCTACTGACTCGTCAGGGATTCGCGATCGTGTGGGTGATAAAAGGCATCACAAGTGTTATACATGGTGTATTATATCCGGGGCTTTTTCTAACAGGCCAAACTTCATACTTTTGCCTTTGAAATCAGCTTTACGTCGTTCAACAGCAGGTAGTTACTTTTTGATCTCCGACTTAAAGCTAGGCTGTGGAACTCCCCTTCAAAAAGTCTGGATCAGTTATTGAAAAACTTTCTTAACCTGAAACCCCCTCTGAAAATTTCTAGATCCGCCTTTTATTTGCAAAACATTCTTAGTAGGCTAAGTGCGCTCATGCATGGGATAGCGGTGCTGCAGATGGCTAGTTTTCATATGGAGGATTCTCAATAGTGTTATGTGTGATGACTGTTCTATTAGAATATTTGACTGACTGCTCTATTAGAGTATCTTGTCTTGTATTATGTTTTTGAAGGGGTGGGGGCTGTGCCCCCCCACTGAGCTACTAATATTTCTGTATTGTATAACAATCCTATATGAGTGTATTTATCATAGTACTACCTGAAGAATGGGAACAGCAGGACACATTTAACAATTGAATGAATACAGAATCACACGTGTTGTGGAAGAAATACGAGCTAAGAGTATATGCAAGAATTGAAGATAACGTACCTTGCAGAAAAAAGACACTTTTTCATGGCACAAGACAAACAAATCTAAAACAGATCTATGAAGGAGGTGATAATTTTGACATGTGACTTAGCAGGGATGGTACATGGGGAATAGGCAACTACTTTGTAAATATCTATGCATCACATGCACGTGTATATACAGTTATAATTATTATTATGTAATGTACAAGACCTCAATAACGAGTATAAAGTACATAGCAGCTAAACTTAGGTAAGATTTAAAAGTGTTAATATTGTCAGTTTCTACAACATGATCAGGAAGAGAATTCCACAATCTAATAGTTCTGGGAAAAAAGAGTTCAGATAAGAATCAATTTTAGAGGGTATAAGTGTAAATATTTATTACTACTACTATGGGTGGAGTTAGGAGTGATTTTAAGGATGTGATCGTAAGGGATGCCTTTATATATGCATGAGTAGAATGACATGCACCTAAAGTACAAATGCTGTCTGGTAACCATAGCAACATGCCATATATGCATGTATATTCATGTTGAATCTCTCTAACTGTGTATGTGAATACTAGCAGTCATATTAACATTGCTTGTAATTTACTGCTGCCACTGAGCTGCATGTGCTTCCTGCAGGGAATAGCAGGTATAACTGATTGAATGGAGTTGAAAAAATCAAAAATGATCGACCGACTGTTATAGTCTTAAGCTATACCAAGTTGCATAATTATATTAAATAATGATGCAAAAACTATGCATCTCAGCTATACTTAATGTTTTCTTTACTTCATACTCACATTTTTGTGTTTGCAATATGATTTATAGCTATCATGACAGATGCCACAATGACGATGTGATTATGTGACATTTTTTACAAACCACCAGCATATTAAACACTTCTAGCATGGTATAGTAGTTTCCTTTAATTACAACTGTGCCATATATCAGACTATATAGAGCTATATACCTTTAGAAGGAAATTCTATTATATCAAAAGGGTTACACATACTTGTAGAAACCCCTTAAAGCAGTCACTGCTTTCCAAGATTATAGACATGACACGATGGCAGACAATACAGTATATGGGCATGCAATACAACTGCAAAAACTGACAGCAGTATAGTAAGTACAAGTATACAACACATGACAACAAATAGTAGTAGTATTTTATTATAATTGCAGAACCTTGCACAGTGAGTATCAATGCAAAATCAATAAGCAAAATCACACACATAATTGAAATTCTATAATTCATTTAGTAGTAGATTATTAAACTCTAAGGTGAGCGAACAGTCACTGGTTTTAGGTTGTTCCAAAGTTTGGTAGTGAAGGGCAAGAAACTAAATATGTATGAATTAATTCTCATAATAGGTATGGTAAGCTTGTTGTATTCATGCCCTCTTGTAATTCCTCTGTTAAATGTAATGTATTCTGGTAGTACAAGATCTACAATTTCATGAATAATTTTATACATCATTTGAAGTCTTAATATATTTCTACGATGGTTTAAACTGTCCCTTTTTTAAGGTGGTAAGCATTTGTGTCACACTACTAGTTGAGCGAAAATCTCCAGTCACAAATCTTGCAGCCTGCCTTTGAATGGCTTCCAACTTATCAATATAACATTGTGTATGGGGGCCCAGGCACAAGTAGCATACTCCAAGTTAGGACACGCATATATTTGGTAGGCTTCGGCTTTCACTTCCTGTTGGCAAGAATAGAGATTTCTTCTTAGGAAGGATAGAGAATTATTTGCCTTCTTACATACCAAGTTTACTTGTGTGTTAAAGCTAAGTTTGGAACCAATCATAACACCTAAGTATCTAGCTTCATTTACAGACTTTGATGGTTGGCCATATAGTAAATATGAGTAGTTTATGATATGTTATAGTGAGATCTGTAAAGTTTTACACTTATTCATGTTAGACATCATTTACCACTTACTTGCCCATTCTTGTAAATTTTGCAAGTCTTGCATTGATGTACACTAGGAACAACAAGGGACCTAATACAGTCTCTTGAGGTACACTACTATAGTAACACCTACTGGGGTTGACGTAGAGCCATTATATATAACCCTTTGGGTACGACCTTTGAAATCCACTGGAGAATAGGTCCTAGAATACCATAATAATGTAACTTATGCAGCAAAAAGTGGTGAGATGTCAAAGGCTTTACAGACACTGAGAAAAGTTTAATATTCAATGTCCTGAGAATAGCCTTAAATGCATAAATGCATGCACTGATTAAATAAACTTCTCACACATCATTGTGTTGACACAAATTCCTCTCAACATGCATGGGCCTATCGCACACTAATGCAAACAAGATATTAAAATATGGTTGTAGTAAGACTGCTCAGGGTCATTCATTTGAGCTATAAGCTAAACCTTACATTTCACCATTGTCCAAACATGGATGATAACCATAATAAGGTTAATATGAAAACAACTGACAGACTCACATATTTGACACTTTAGAATTCATATCATTGAATGCAACAAGCCAGGCTTACTTGTATTATAATTAATAGTTTATCAGTCGCAGTGTCCATCCAGTCTGGTGTTCATCATTGCTATTCTGGGCTCTTATTAGAAAATATTTAACAAATTACAATTGGAATTAATTGAAATAATAGTAGCTCTCAGTGCAGTATGGTCTGTAACGAAAATTTTGGTCTGGGGCAAAAATCAATCTGGCCGGATCATTTTCAGTCGACCAAATTTAGCCTGCCCATACCATTTTTGGCATCCAAAACTGACCAAAATTGGTCAGGCCCAGATTTGGTTGACCACATGCACCCTGGACCAATTTGGTTGAACACTCGGACCAATTTTGGTCAACCAAAATCAGTCTGGGTGGACCAACACTATCTTGTTTATGATGGATCACTGCAGCCAACTTAGCTACAGCTAGCTATTCTCATTTATAAACTTGAACTGATAATGAGCATGCATGGGTGTTTACCGCTGCCATGAGATGCTTATTCAGACAAGCAGTATGCAGATGGAACGTCAGAAGACTATTATTTGGAAGAAACTGAGCTGCGAAGTTTGCAGTTGTTGATGGAGAGATGTATTTCTCTCCATTGACAACTGCAAACTTTGCAACTTTCTTCCAAATAATTCTTTCACAGTTCCATCCGCATACCACTTGTCTGCAGTAAGCATCTCATGGCAGCACTAAACACCCATGCATGCTCATTATCGGTTCAATCTTCATATATGAGAATAGCTATAGCTAAGTCGGCTGCAGTGATCCATCACAAACAAGATAGCTATATCATTGGCTACGTGTGTTGGTCCACCCGGACCAATTTTGATCGATTTTTCAAAATTGGTCCAGGGTACTTGTGGTCAACCAAATTTAGGCCGAACCACTTTTGGTCAGGCCGGACCAATTTTGGATGACAAAAATGGTCCAGCCAGACTAAATTTGGTCAACCAAAAATTGGACCAATTTTGTTATCCAAAATTGGTCTGGCCGGACTAATTTTTCCGTAACAGGTCATGGATGGCCTTATTAAGATACTGTAACTATGTAATTAGAATAATAGAAGCCTTAACGATAGAGAGAAAGCCACCGTCTGTATTCATGCATCATTAAAGTGGTTTCACGCAGTTCAGCTGGTAGAAGCCATGGAAGGTGTGTAATGAATGCTATATTATAGAACACAGATTAGTTGAAAAGATCGTTTTACAGTAATTTCCAGTTTAAAATTGGGGGTTTGACCGAACCCCCTCTGGGTACGGGCCTGAGCTCTAATCTGGAGCCATAGCAGCCATGGTAGCTGTTAAGTCACAGTGGAGTCCACACAGGTAGAACAAAAATCAATCAACAATTGAGTGCTCAAGAGTCCATGCTTGTGTTGCTAAATTGATTTGGTTAGTATGTCAAATATTTGATATTTGATTAGTCCGTGGATTAGTGGAGGCCAGTAAAGGATTAGTCTGCTTATATCCACCATTGGTCCATCACCATCAACTACAATGGGAGGATATATAATCTGCCTGCTTCATTTGTTGGAGTTTACTGTTATCAGAAACAAAATTGGAAACAAACTACAGCCGAAAATTCATTAAAACAGCAGCTGGTCCAGAGCAGATTAGCCTGGCGGGATAGTGTCATCAGCTAGCACACTGAACCAATAACCTATCTGTAGTTTGGAGCTATATATTAGAAATAACAATGACCCAAGAGAATTTCCTTGACTAGCAGAATACCACCCAACATTGAATGATTGTCAAGCAGAGAATTGCCATCAAATTTCTTTACACAGTGAATCCTTTCACTTAAATAATTCTGAAACCACTTTAACACGTTTGACCAAGTGAGTAAACTATCCATATCAAATGATCCTTAGCGACGGTTGCAACTTACAAGGATTTTGGCTAATAAATCCAGTGTAATTCAAGCTGGGTTAGGAATTCCTTCAAAATTAACCTGACTTGCTTTTCTAGTATAGGGTTTGCATTTGATCAGATGACATTGATTGATTTGGTAATGGGATAGACAGCTTTAGCTGATAATATACACCAGGGAGCTGAAACAATGTACAATTTATATATACTTACACCAAACTTAATGTAGCTATAGAGTAAATTTAGATAGTATTGGTCCAGCCATGACAACCAAATTAAACAATCTGTTAGAAATACTATGTATTATTAAATTGAGTCTGATTCAATGATTTGTTGGGGTAATTACGAATGGTCAGTGGAGACTCAAGAAACTCATCTGGTAAGGCCATACCTATTGGATTTTATGTTGCACGGGCTCGACCGACTGCCTTTTTTCATGACCTGAAATGATAATGATAATCATGTGATATAGGATCACGTGTGCTAAGATGGTCAATCTCGTATATGCTAGTGAAAATCAGCTATTGGGATAACCAGGCTCCTCTAGGGATTAAACTCTTCAAAAGGTTGAGCTTTAATGGGGAAGATACTCCAAACGAAATAGTTCTTATATTCAAGAGGTTTGATTCATTGTACAGCAATACATTATGGTGCTGCAGAACACCCTATATGTTTCATTGACGTTTTTTGTAGTTGTTGCTCTTTTTGTATGGTTCATAGCTAATACTTTAATTTTCTATTATGTACTAATTATTATTATCATTATCAAATCGACCTACCTACCCAAATTTTCTGAGGTTTTGCCCGCGCAACATAAGATCCAGTAGGTATGGCCTAAGTTGTTGATGACCATGGTACCCGAATAATGTGGAGGCCTCATACCGGCATTTCCTCCATGATCGGCCAGTCTACTGGGTCACATGCGCTGTGGAGATTTCTGTACAGTAAACATCCGGAAAGCTCTCAAACCGTACGTGGTCCCCAATTCGCTAGGCTATAAATTTGCGGCTTCTAGATTAGTACATGCCGTACGTGATAAGCGCGGGAATCCCAGATGAATCCCTAAGATGGCGGTACAAGCCGCGCAATGTGAGACATAGTGACTAACGGATTGGGATTGGTAGCGGAAAAGCTGTTGAACTTGCTAAGCAAATATGGATAAAGGTAGACTATACTTGTATGAAAACTAGGTGCATTGTTTGTTCTTCCTTTTACCTTTTCACGAAGAGGGCGTGCCGCGCTCAGTTTCACGCATCAGTGTTCGCTCCACTCACTGTAAGAGTGTAGTTCAACGTTTTAGGTATGTAAATAAGAGAAATTACCATCGGAAATTTTACAAAATAACAACTAGCTACTATTACCTCTGGTTAATTCACGCGGCGAATGACGCGAAATTCAGTACTTCTGGCGGAGCGCGCCGGCTCTGGCCAGCCACACAGTATCACAGTTCTCTAAATAACTTCATTTCTGAACCTTCAAGATTTGATAGAGGTACCAGGGAGGCGTTAGTAAGATGCTTTGTGTATTCCACAAGTCAAAGTAACACTGGTAAAAGGTTATCATAAATTTTGCATTTTCATAACTGCACGTCAAAACATGCTGGCTATTGGGATTTGTCAAATGAAGCCATAAAATTTTTTCACGACACTGAATTTCACCCTTAGTTCTTAGGAATTATACATCAAAAACAATCTATATCATCTTAATGCACTTGTCAATTTCATCCCCCCCGAATACAGGGGATTTGACAAATCGTGGTGTCAAATTCCCCACTACTGGGGCAAAATCGGCTGTCAAATCCCCACTATGTCCCCACCCCCATAGTAGGGGATTTTGACAACACCTCAAGGATGACTAAGCGCATATTTCATGCATGTGACTAGTAATAAACCTGCCCTGTAGCTAGTAAAATTATAGCAAGTGCGATTTTATTGTTTAGAAATGCAACCACCAAAAATCGCTCAGTGAATTGGACAACTGTCAATTGCCCCAGGGGTGGGGACAAGAAGCAATGTCAAATCCCCACCTGGGGTGTGGGGACGCCCGGGGGTGGGGCATGAAATTGACAAGTGCATAACAGCCTTAGCTTGGCTGAACTGATTAAAAAACCTCATCGACAGCCATTTTCCCTTTCCCTATAGCAAAATACATGTATTTTACACAATAATACAAAACGCAAAAGTACAAGTATTAGCACTCATAATCTCTACAGCACAATATACAACAAAAGAAAGCCCTTGAATTACTCTATAAAATACCACCCGACTTTTGTTGTAATGCTACCATAGTAACATTTATTCACTGTTGATTACAACATAATATGTGCTCCATACAAAACTCCATTGAAGAATTTAATTACTCTAGTGGACAAACCCCGAAAGTAAAACTTGTTACCCTTGACCAAATTATCCAAACTTGGTATCATACGATGTGTTGGAGTTTACTGATTAAGAATCCACCCGAACTGAGTGGTTAAATGGTTATTTTACAAAGATGCATTACAAAAAGTATGAAAAAACAGGGTTTTTAAGTGTATTAGTACGCGCCTCAATTTTGCCATACAAGACTCCCTCCTGCTTTTTCCTTTGTCCCAGCACACTCTATCAAGACTCACAGTAGTGAGGCGCGCGGCCAATAAACTACAAAGCGCACGCCCAATTAAAAGATGCACGGCCACTACTGTGAGTTATTTACGTGTAGGGACAGTTTTGCAATATTAGCCCTGGATTATGCAACATCTCTCAATAGGTTTGTAGTGTGTTACATAATTTAAAAAAAAAAAATTTCATAGTAGTAGTTTTCTTGCGACCAGTATTAAAACGCGTATTTAGACATATTTCGCTTTATTTCTCAACCTTGTGTTACACCTAGCGTCACCTTATACCAGTCAACTTACCCACATTTGTACAGTCCATCTAGCACTGACATTATCTAATCCTGGTTTGTTCATACGCGTATTTTCTTCGATCAAACCTCTAATCCCTACAATAACTTTTAGAGACATGATGTGAACACAAGTCCTAATGTCTGATTAACAAGTTGTAAAAGCATGTAGAACCGTAAGTTCCCTAGGGAAGGTGTTTTAAGCAGAAATCTTTTAAACTCCATTTAGTGCCACGCCTCATGCGTGCATTGATAATTGGCAGATGTCTTATAAACAAGTGTGAAAGTGTCAAGAACGTAGCATCACTAGAGAAGGTGTTCCAAGCATAATTCTTGTTGCCACACCACACATGGTGTATTAAAATAACTTGTGTGTTCTGGTGGTGCTCAAACCAGCTTGTTACATAGCATTACCCACCCAACAGCAAGTAGTCACTCCCATTGTGGCTTTCGTCATGCATGTCACTTAATTAATACACATGCTACATAACAAAATGTACCATGAAACCACCTAACTTCAAAGCCAAATTCCAGGGTACATATCTTATAAACCCTGGCTGGCCATGGTACATTTAAGTTAAACCATGGCTGGCTATGGTACATTTAAGTTAAACCATGGCTGGCTATGGTACATTTAAAATAAACCATGGCTGGCCATGATACATTTAAATGTACCATGGCCTTGATATATCTGATGAGGTAACGTTGTTTGTTTTTATAAGAATCCTGGCAGTATTCAATTGTGGGAGTTTATTATTACTCACATGATGAAAACCATGAACCCGATTTTGCATTCTGCAGCACTCATACGAAGGCGATTCGACACCCTTACCACCCTATGAGTTGACAAACGGAAGTTTAAGGTGAGAACTAGTGTCATGGTTAATTTACAACCGCGTGTCCGCTTGTTTGATTACGTACCACGCCCACTTTTCGTATATCACGAGGTAACCACTCTACAGTGAAGCTTACCCCTCTGGATGTTTAGAAAACATTGTAAACAGTGGTTAAACGATGTAGCAACTTTGAAACACTTGTTAAATCGCAAAATTGAGTGTTTCCGTGATATTCATAGGATTTTCCCGTTTATGTTAACAAACGTAACTGCAACGTTACTTGCTGCTGACCCATAATCGAATTTTACAAGACTCTCTATATAATAAATCCAGCGAGTTGCCTCGTATTGGCTTGGGTGATTAGTCGCCCACCACATTAGGCTATTAGCCTACATGGTACATATCAGTTGTATCACGTGCCCTCGTGATTTGCCTGATATGTACACCCACGCTCTCGGGCCTAACGGCCCTCGAGCTTGGGTGTACATATCAGGCAAATCACTCGGGTACATGATACAACTATTACATATATCACATTAATTGTTTGTGACATTAACAATAAAATTCTGACAATAAAATGGGATAGTTAGTCCCATCACAACTGTACGCCTCATCCTGGAAATTCAGAAGATTATAATCAACTGAAATATAATGCCAAGATCTTACCAGGCCTCATCGTCCACATACACTTGACAATTGAGAACTAAAGAACACATATAACATTGTATAATTCCTCTGTCTATATAAACTTACTCCCCTGAACCTTGATCTTAGTTGCTTAGTTACATATGTACCACTGCTAGTGAGAGAACCACATGCTATGACCAAGTACCCTGTACCTGTAAAATTGAATACAATACAGCTAAAAATCTCACTTTTTTTCGCAAATGACAGATTTGGGGATCTGAAAATTCATCACACCCTTGAGGTAATACAAAAATTTCTTAGTATACACAGACTGACCTGAAGATCCTCAACGTCCTTGATGTTACTACAGTCCACGTACACTTGACAATTGAGAACTAAAGAACACACATAGCATTATAAAATTTCTTAGTCTACTTACCTCCTGAACCTTGATCTTAGTTGCCAAGTTTAGAGCTCTAGCCAAGTTACGTATGTAGCACTGCTAGTAAGAGAACCGCATGCTATGACCAAGAACCCTGTACCTGTAAAATCGACAGGCGGGCATTAAATACAAAACAACTAAAAATTTGTCGCTTTTTACGTAAATGACAGATTTGGGGAACTGAAAATTCATCACACTCTTGAGGTAATGCGTTTGAGGATTCACAAGTTGGCGCAGCAGTGACCTTACTACACAGTGTCCTGATTAGACAGGTTTTACTGTACATAAAGACCAGTATGCAATGTGAAAGTATTTTATTGTACAAGCATCATGTACATTACCTTACTTCTTCCACCTACAGTTCCGGGACTTCTAAATTGGTACTACAGTGACAATGCTGAAAGCTGTTTGGCCTGTACTAGTACACCTTTACAGTATGTTCACATTAGCACAGTAGCACGGTTTAGTTCGACTCGGTTCGGTACTGCCCAGTATTGCCTCTGTTCACACTACGCAGTCTCGCTCGCTAAGTCACCCGGTTTCCATAGGCGCACAATTAAATATTAATTAATTTGCTTACTAAAATTGGATGCAGCTCTTGCCCTTCAAGTCTCTTGTGCTGGAATTCTTTCATTTCAACAAGACAGCAATAGATAGGTGGCCGTGTAGAGCTGCAGAAATCGTGCCCGTGAATCGAAGTGTGTGAAACAGTAACTGGCACGATGACAAGTAGTTCATAACTGTCCCTAGGCTTTCTTTCGTTCCGAACCTCGCGTCGAACAGTGTTTCTTCATTGCATGTTGAGTTTATAAAATTACTATTTTGTGCGCCTGGTGAGTAATTATCGTACCGTACCGTGCTGGCCTGGTTCAATCGGATGGGCTGGCTCGGTTCAGTTGGGCCCGGTACAGACGGTGTTCACATTGCACTTTTTATCGAGCCGTACCATTCCGAACTGTGCTACTGGGCTAGTGTGAGCAGACAGCAGGGTGAAGTTTGCAAAATGGTCTATAGTTTATTTTAATGCACTTTTGGATTGTCCTATACGCCTAAAACAATATTCCACCTGCTGGACAGATGTCAGCCTTGGGAATTTTGCCATAACAACCAAAGTTTAATTAGCTGCATAGCAACCATACAAATTTCACAAAATAGCTTCTGTGGATTTCAGTTTTACCCAAAATTGTTTGATAACCTGACCATCTAACAAATCTGAGGTATTAAAATTAATGTCAGTAAAAAAACTGAATAATTATTAAATAGTCCCATAAATCCCTGAAGGCATCATTATGCATACTGTGGTTACATATGTCTCAATAACTGTTATAGGCCCTGCAGGCACAAACTACACCCTGTCAGTGGCTGTCACACAAGATGTATCTCAGTACTGGAGTAAATTTTGCATTCTGCTACTTGTATTATAAAGCCAATCAATTGCTTAATATCTGCTTAAATTTTCAAAGCTATAGCACATTGCTACATAAAGTTATGCGTGATTAAAGTTCGAAAAGTTAGTAAATTTTATGTCCTCACATGCCTATATTCACAGGCCCAGTCACATTTGCTCTCTTGACTTTCTTTAGTTTGCTTTTTTTTAAATGTTTGTTTCAGCTTAAGCTATGCTATAATGGTTACCATTACTTTTAGACTTGAGAGAACAAACACAGTTTTCTGGTAGGAAATTTAATTCTGGCCTTTTCTTGTTGAATGCTTCTAAATCATTATGATAGCATCAAGTGTCTCGGTGATAATGATTTGTCTCTTTTGGGTTTTGCTGGTGTGAAAAGCTCAGTTAATACACCCTTTCTCCAGCTAAAGTCCATGAAGTGCAAACAATTTATCAGGTGCAGTATATATTACAAAAGTTTTGGTGCTAAAGATAGAATTTGAGTTTTACGCACAAAGAAGTTAATGTACATGTTGTAGATCATCAAATGTAAGCTCAATACTTGCTATATACTAGAGTATGTCACAAAACACTCACTATACAGTGAATAGCATATGTGTGTTCTTCATCTATGCTTATTGTGGCATGGTGTTTAGATTCTTCACACCTGTTCCACTATCATCTAGCTCACTTAGCTTATTTTCAAGAAATAATGGAAGTTATGCCTTATTTTGGGCATCATATGTGGTATCCATCTGTCTCTTGTACCCCCTATATACCCTGAAATGTGGACAGTGTGATAACTAGAATATTATTTTGTCTAAGGTCCCATTTTGTATAAAACACACATACAATTAAGATTCTGAGATCAGGACAACTTTCCAATAAAAACAGTATGGTAGGTCTCAGAATAGTATTGTGGGAGCCTCTAGCTATATTTTATATAGCTAGAGGCTCTCACAATACTATTCTGAAGCCTCTGAGATCAGGACAACTTTCCAATAAGAACAGTATAGTGGAGTCTTGAGGTGTCCAGAATAGTGTTGTGAGATCCTCTAGCTATATTTTATATAGGATACACACACACGTATGTTGTATGACTGTGTGCTACCTCTTAATCAATATTTTTTATGTACAGTAAATACGTAGATCATGACATGCCCTTTGTACTGAAGTTATGTCTGTTCTCACTCACTTTTGCTCAATCACTTCTGTCTGTACCTTTTGTTATTTTCACTGAAATGGCCATCAAATCAAATTCTTTAAGGTGTGCTATTCTCCTATACTTGCATGCTGCTCCTCTTGCATGAGAAGTTTGGTAACCTTACAATTTGGCATGCAAGAGAGAACTTTCAATGATATATGTACTAGCCATTTTGTGACCAAATTTGCAAGAAAGGTCTTCCACATACCAAATTTTACCACTTTAATGATTCATAACTTAATTTAGATTTGAAATACGTTATTGATTGAAATTTTGTCAGCTGTAAGCTGTAACATAGAGCATTGGAGGAAGAAAATTTTCAGAAACAAGTTATTCACACAATTGACAATTGCGTGTGGAAGACACAAATCCAGCCTTTAAGATCATCCATCACATTATATTGCACAAACAAAATTAGACTTAAAAGTCTTTTCTGCTGCCACCTATTTGTTCCACTAATGATTTCCTCTATTGGCATTTATCAACAGCATATATTGGGGCCAGCAACAGCCTGCCATATGTATGTGTGTGGCACACATATGCGGTACAAATTTGGTTTTACGAATAATTCATAATAGTGCATGCTGAATGAGCACATGTACATACATATACAGCCGATGTTCTATGAAGTGCAGTGGTAGACAGGGACAGTGTTCGGTTACAACAAGTCCATAACAGTCAAGCTGTGCAAAGGGTGTAGTGGTACTACAACTGTATCATTCAGAGTTAGCTATAAACTAAAAGTAAAAAGTATTGGTCTAGCTGAAATTTTAATTATTGGAGCAATTTCTTGGTGATTTACTTCAGCTATTCTGTCTGCAGCTTGGCTATTTTGGCATGAATCCCATCATTTACTACTTTACATATGCTCTATTCAGAAAGTCAAGCTGATGTTGAAAACAGAACTTAGACAGTTTACTTATATCTAAAACCATTTAGTTAATGAGATTACATTAATTTAACTAGTACAAATTTACTTAATCACTCAGCATAAAAGTAATAGTGAACTTGTTCATTCCGGTCACCTCTTCCAGGCCTGCCTTATTAAGGAGGTGGTTGCATTAAACATGTTAAAGTCACTGGTACACAAATGACACTATTAGGAGACTGTTACAATGGTCAGTTTAAATCAGGTGACCTTATTATACAGTGGACAGGTTTCATTGTATAGTTGAATATTAGAAGTATTGTGTAATCACAAATGCAGTAAAATACCAGTAAAGCAAACAGGCATAACATGGAATGTGATCAAAGGAATCAAATGAAACTTGGTGTATGACTTTGACTCATGATGCACTGTCTTTGTACCAATTTTGAAGAAATTTGAAAAGAGTGGGTTAACATTTTAATTTCTTTGATTATTTAGCATGGAATGACCAAAATGCTAGAATTTCCTGTGATAATATCCCAATTTGCCCAATTCTGACAGAAGTCCAGCAGGTGGTTTTGAGTAGTCTATAGTATGGAGAAATATTTTGTGGCATAAAATAAACTATAGACCATATTGCAAGGTTCAGCCAAAAAAGCCACTTATTCTACCAGACTACTTGTTGACAATCCATCCATGAGATAATTTCAAGCGGGATAATATTGGTATTTGCTGCTACTCAAGTTGGTACCATCACAGAAGTTTTCAGCTTGGTCTCAGTGAATTTGCACTAGTC